>NC_053395.1:123298353-123476946 GCF_905171765.1 Bufo bufo | reverse complement strand
GTGGAAAAACCAAGGCGCAAAATAACTGCCCATGAACTGAGAAAAGTCAAGCGTGCAGCTGCCAAGATGCCACTTGCCACCAGTTTGGCCATATTTCAGAGCTGCAACATCACTGGAGTGCCCAAAAGCACAAGGTGTGCAATACTCAGAGACATGGCCAAGGTAAGAAAGGCTGAAAGACGACCACCACTGAACAAGACACACAAGCTGAAACGTCAAGACTGGGCCAAGAAATATCTCAAAACTGATTTTTCTAAGGTTTTATGGACTGATGAAATGAGAGTGAGTCTTGATGGGCCAGATGGATGGGCCCGTGGCTGGATTGGTAAAGGGCAGAGAGCTCCAGTCCGACTCAGACGCCAGCAAGGTGGAGGTGGAGTACTGGTTTGGGCTGGTATCATCAAAGATGAGCTTGTGGGGCCTTTTCGGGTTGAGGATGGAGTCAAGCTCAACTCCCAGTCCTACTGCCAGTTTCTGGAAGACACCTTCTTCAAGCAATGGTACAGGAAGAAGTCTGCATCCTTCAAGAAAAACATGATTTTCATGCAGGACAATGCTCCATCACACGCGTCCAAGTACTCCACAGCGTGGCTGGCAAGAAAGGGTATAAAAGAAGAAAATCTAATGACATGGCCTCCTTGTTCACCTGATCTGAACCCCATTGAGAACCTGTGGTCCATCATCAAATGTGAGATTTACAAGGAGGGAAAACAGTGCACCTCTCTGAACAGTGTCTGGGAGGCTGTGGTTGCTGCTGCACGCAATGTTGATGGTGAACAGATCAAAACACTGACAGAATCCATGGATGGCAGGCTTTTGAGTGTCCTTGCAAAGAAAGGTGGCTATATTGGTCACTGATTTGTTTTTGTTTTGTTTTTGAATGTCAGAAATGTATATTTGTGAATGTTGAGATGTTATATTGGTTTCACTGGTAAAAATAAATAATTGAAATGGGTATATATTTGTTTTTTGTTAAGTTGCCTAATAATTATGCACAGTAATAGTCACCTGCACACACAGATATCCCCCTAAAATAGCTAAAACTAAAAACAAACTAAAAACTACTTCCAAAAATATTCAGCTTTGATATTAATGAGTTTTTTGGGTTCATTGAGAACATGGTTGTTGTTCAATAATAAAATTAATCCTCAAAAATACAACTTGCCTAATAATTCTGCACTCCCTGTATCAGAGCTAAACAGTTGTGCATCCTCAGAATCAGGCACTTGCTGAATTGTGTGTAGCTTCCTTATTTTCATGTCACGGGAGATACACACCCTTGCAAAGTGATTTGGCTTACCGCATGCAGTACATAATTTCCCATATGCAGGGCACTTTTCTTTCACACGTAAATGCAAACTGCCACAATACTTACATGATACAGGCTTCTGCTCAGGTGAGTTGTGTGAGCGACTCTTGTGTTGAAACTTGTGATGCTGTCAGGGCCGTCTTTACCAAGGGGCAAAAGGGGCAGCTGCCCCGGGCCCAGTTGCTCCTAGGGGGCCCAAGGCAGCTGCCTTCTGAGCCCTGCTAGCCACTGCCCCGGGTGTCAGGCTGTCAGCTACACAGGGGGTGCTGCCATGCCATGCCTGCCGGCACTGAGTCCAGCCAGCGTACTGTGAGAGCTGTGATCTAGGACCTTAGATGACATCATCACCATGTGACCAGTAACCTAGCAATATTACTGGTCACATGGCTATGAGGTCATCACAGGTCCTACCAGGAGTGTTGCAGGAGAAGTTTGCCTTAACTGTGGAGCTTTTTTTGTGAAGATTACATCAGAAAAAGGTGACAGGGGCTGTTATGCCTATATACTGTAAACTACTGTATAGTGGGGTGCTGTATACTGTGTGGGGGGGCTGTATACTGTGTGGGGGGGCTGTATACTGTGGGGGGGCTGTATACTGTGGGGAGGCTTGTATACTGTGGGGGGCCTGTATAGTGTGGGGGCCTGTATAGTGTGGGGGGCTGTATAGTGTGGGGGGCTGTATACTGTATATTGTGGGTGCTGTATATTGTGGAGTGCTATACTGCTGTACTGTATACTGTGGGGGGCTGTATACTGTATACCGTGGGTGCTGTATAGTGTGGAGTGCTTTACTGCTGTACTGTATAGTGTTGGGGGCTGTATAGTGTGGGGTGCTGTATAGTGTATAGTTTGGGGTGCTGTATACGGTGAAGTGCTATACTGCTCTACTGTATACTGTGAGGTGTTGTATACTGTGTGGTGCTGTTTACTGTGGGCTGCTATACTGCTCTACTATATACTGTGGGGTACTGTATAGTGTGGGGTGCTATACTGCATACTGTGTGGTGCTGTATACTATAGGGTGCTATACTGCATACTGTGGGTTGCTATATACTATAGGGTGCTATACTGCATACTGTGGGGTGCTGGGGTGCACTGTAACACTAGGGTGAGCCAAGCCCTGGTCTCCTTCCTGCAGAGCGGTGCCCACTTCCAGCCTGAGTCCAGCTACCCAGAGCACTGATCCTGAGCCGCTGGAGTCTTCAGAACTGGAAGTATTTACAGTCATTCACTGTACTCTACCAGGTGTGTGGATTTTTTGTGTGTGTGTTGTGGTGGAGGGCGTGATTGCCTGCTAAGGTGTGGGAAGGCGGGATCCAGGGGGCCCAAGGTAATTTTTGCTCAGGGTCCAATCAATATTAAAGACGGCCCTGGCTGCTGTGAAGAGGCTACATTGATATTGTCGTTTTATCCTGCTACATAGCTTTCATATGTTTGTCAGTAAGTTATGCAGTGTGACATATCTCAAGCGCTGTTTGCAAATCTAAATCGCGTTTCCTCAACCTGTGACGCGTGTGTTTTCATTGATACCCAGAACCAGTTTATCACGAATAAGTTCATCTCTCAAAGAGCCATACTCACAGCTTGCAGATTTTTCTCTAAGCCGTGTGACAAAATTGTCTATCGATTCACCGTCTTCTTGCTTGCAGCAGCCATATACACTCACCTAAAGAATTATTAGGAACACCTGTTCTATTTCTCATTAATGCAATTATCTAGTCAACCAATCACATGGCAGTTGCTTCAATGCATTTAGGGGTGTGGTCCTGGTCAAGACAATCTCCTGAACTCCAAACTGAATGTCAGAATGGGAAAGAAAGGTGATTTAACCAATTTTGAGCGTGGCATGGTTGTTGGTGCCAGACGGGCCGGTCTGAGTATTTCACAATCTGCTCAGTTACTGGGATTTTCACGCACAACCATTTCCAGGGTTTACAAAGAATGGTGTGAAAAGGGAAAAACATCCAGTATGCAGCAGTCCTGTGGGCAAAAATGCCTTGTGGATTCTAGAGGTCAGAGGAGAATGGGCCGACTGATTCAAGCTGATAGAAGAGCAAATGACTGAAATAACCACTCGTTACAACTGAGGTATGCAGAAAAGCATTTGTGAAGCCACAACACGCACAACCTTGAGGCGGATGGACTACAACAGCAGAAGACCCCACCGGGTACCACTCATCTCCACTACAAATAGGTAAAAGAGGCTACAATTTGCACGAGCTCACCAAAATTGGACTGTTGAAGACTGGAAAAATGTTGCCTGGTCTGATGAGTCTCGATTTCTGTTGAGACATTCAAATGGTAGAGTCCGAATTTGGCGTAAACAGAATGAGAACATGTATCCATCCTCTGATGGCTACTTCCAGCAAGATAATGCACCATGTCACAAAGCTCGAATCATTTCAAATTGGTTTCTTGAACATGACAATGAGTTCACTGTACTAAAATGGCCCCCACAGTCGCCAGATCTCAACCCAATAGAGCATCTTTGGGATGTGGTGGAACAGGAGCTTCGTGCCCCGGATGTGCATCCCTCAAATCTCCATCAACTGCAAGATGCTATCCTATCAATATGGGCCAACATTTCTAAAGAATGCTATCAGCACCTTGTTGAATCAATGCCACGTAGAATTAAGGCAGTTCTGAAGGCAAAAGGGGTTCCAACACCGTATTAGTATGGTGTTCCTAATAATTCTTTAGGTGAGTGTATATATCTTTCATATATGACATTTTTAGAAGGCCTGAAGAAAGTTTCTAATGCATCCAGAATGGCTTTGGTGTCATTCTTTTGCTCCTCTGTAAGGTTTAGATTATGCTTGTAAACATGGAGGCATTCACTGCCCATCACCCTCCTCAGAGTGGCTGCCTGCACTGCTGCAGGATTCTCCTTTAACCCTGTGGCAAGGCAGTAGTCATCAAACTCAGTTTTGAAGGTGTCCCAGTTATCACAAACGTTGCCGCTTACCCTCATTGGCTCAGGCAGCGGAATGCTGTTAGCCGCCATGATGCTGCTATTGCTTGCGTCAAATGCTCAAATCCACGGACAGGAGACAGGAGACACGATCACGCTGCAAGGCTGGCAGGCTCTCAGCGGCAAATGTGCAGAAGCAGCGCATATCCAGATACTTCTGACACCATGTTTCATGTGATGTAAATAAACACAGCACGCGGGATTACTGCACAGGAGCCATGTTGGTAACATAACATAAAGACAGGAGCAACTGCCACAAACGGAAAACAGTTAACAGGAAGTGGTGCACCAACATAACATCCATAACAATATCTATCCAGCCCAACTTAAAGGGGTTCTCCGGGCTTTTAATATTGATGACCTATCCTCAGGATAGGTTGTTGCAGAAGAGGACGTCTCTAACCCCCACTCTAACCACAAGTGGGGTGATGGGGGAGAGAGAAATGGGGCGCACAATAGGGTAGTATGTTCGGGCAAGTTAAGATATTGAGAAAGGAGAAAGGCTTACCTTATTGAGTTGTGCTAATAATAGGCACAACTCTAATGAAGATGTATATATAAAATATAATCCGATTCCACAGGACTGCAGCCGCAGGAAAGGTCTCTCCTGGAAAGGGTGTCCAATCCTCCAGAGAGTGCTTGTCTATCTGAAACAGTCTCCCGGAGTTGGTCTTCCAGCCCAGATACCCTCTCTTCTACATCCTCCAATCTGTTTTTGTATTTGTGCATATCCGCTCTCAATAATCCAAAATTTTCCTTCACATTCCCCACCTGCAGGGAGAGGTCCAGAATTACATTTTAGAATTTTAGGAAAATGTCCTGCAGACTTGGCGATTTCTCGCCTTGAAGACGGCCGACATCCCTTTCTTTGCTATTTTCTCTGGAACCCCTCCCCCCAGGTGTGGAACCCCCAGCAATTGAGATATTTTGGTCCCCTTTCATGATAGGGGATCCCTGTTTATCCGGATATTCATCCTCCTGATTTAATTGAGGAGATATTGAGGATCTCTTTTGTTTAGACGAACAGTTTTTTTGACCCTGGAGGACAATGATTTGTCTAAGTCTGTCTGATCTTTCCTTTCCTCTTTTCTCTCCCTGCTATTTTGAAATGTTTTTTACTTTTTTTCCCCCCTTTTTTCCCTCTTCCTTCTTCCTTTCCCCCTTCCTTCTTCCTTTCCCCCCTCTTTCCCCTTCCTTCCCCCTTCTTTTCTTCCTTTATTTTTTTTCTTTTACCTTCCCCCACCCTCTCGCAATTAATATAACAACCCTTATACTATACAACAGAGTAACATAAGTCCTATATGTTACAGTCAGTCAAACCCAGTGATACCGAAAAGGGAGGGAAATAGTCCAGACAATAAGGGATTCGATATTACAGTTCCAATTTTGTTCACCTTCTAATTTTCCTTGAATTAGGAAAAGGAGTTTATTCATTTGTTCATAAATACTGAGTAGTTTCCATACAGACAATAGTCCTTTCACTGCAGCAGCAAAGTCGAGAGTAATATCTTACCTAGTCCTACCAAGGGAGCCGAGATTAGATACAAACCAGTGGGGTCGCAGGAAAGAAACACACTCCAATTCTGTGTAGTTTTAGCCCCAAAAGTTTCATTTTCACATGTGGTAATCAACTTTTTGATCACTTTTGGAAGCAGGTTAAGGGCTCATTCACACGACCGTATTTATGCATCAGCATCCATTATGCAATTTTTTGGAATGGATGCGGACCGATTCATTTCAATGTGCTATCCGCATCCGTACTTCAGTTACGTGACCCTGCAAAGAAAATATAGTATGTCCTATTCTGATCCACAATCGTGTACAAGAATAGGCATTTCTATCAAAGGGCTGGCCGTGTACGTTCCCCAAAATGCGGAATGCACACGGCCAGAACCATGTTTTGCGGAATGAGCCCTAAAGAATAGGCAGCAATTCTGCCACTGCTTCTTGGGTTTTATTATTGCGGCATGCACTGTGTAGAAGAAATGACGTTATCTTCTGCTGGTCAGTACGATTACAGAGATTCCAATTTTATGTTGTTTTTCAAGTGCTGCTATCCTATTGTGTGATTTTATTTCCTGAAAGGCATATTTTACTGGTGAATGTCTTTTGTGAGGGCTTGTTTGTGGGATGAGGTGACATTTTTATTGGTACCATTTTTAGAGTACAATTTAGAGTTTTCACAGCACTCGCCTGCTGTCCACCCAGGAAGCATGGAAATGCCTGAGGCACGGCATGCTGAACTGCTTGAAATAAGAGGAAAATCCAGCTTCCAGTAAAAGCAGCGACCTATATTTTCCAGTGATTAAAATCCAAAAGACACAGGACACACTTGTCTACGCGTTTCGGATCACAGAATAAAGATCCTTACTCATGACACAACCATACTCCCCACAATTATGTACCAACCCCCCACCAATAACATTCAAACACAATTTCACATGATGGTCAGTGTAGGTATCTGGGCAATACACAAAATGTGGAACTAAAAATCCATTCCTATAAATACAAAATGAAACATGACATGGAAAAAATCAATGGTATTGTAAAATACGATCATGCTTTCTTTTCAGGCCGGTGGGAAAACAGCTACCCAGCTGGAACATCCAAAAGGCTTCTCTGCTAAGTAGTTTTTTTTTACTTATGGTCACCGCCCCTGATCGGGGCCATAACCCTTTCCACACCCAGCACTGAAAGAGTAGAAATGTCCCCCTCATGAACAATTGCAAAATGTAATGATGCTGCTGACATGTTCCTGGTTTTATAATGCGGGATGTCAGAAATTTGCTTGCGTATACTCTTTTTAATCTCAGTGGTACACCCCACATATTGTAGGCAACAACTCCTTACATGTTATCAAATATACTGCATGGTCTGTATTACAATGAATGTATTGTTTAACATAATGCCTTTTACCATTTGCTGTAGATGTAATATCCTGTGTGACAGTCGTGTACTCGCAGCATGTGTCTCCTGTGGCCGCACTTGTAGCTGCTCCTTTAACGTCACCACACAGGTTTAGAAATAGTGCGGTCACAGAAGTGACTAGGAATAACTTTCTGTTGCAAGGTAGGAGCCCTTCGTGCAGCACACCTGATTCCCATGGCTGCTATAGAACTCCACTCTTCATCATAGTTTAATACCGATATGCAGATTTGTGCATATTCCTGGCTATAGTTGTTGTTAGTTGCTACCGTATTAGCCATCCTTTGTTTTTGTTTGCTGCTATCAGGAAAACGCAACACCTTTCTGCCTTTCCAGTCTCTGGCTTTACTAACTGAATGTGAAGAATAATTGCAATCTGGTGCATATTATTTTACTTTCAGTATCAAAGGAGAGATTGTCAGAACAATTACGTCTTGCTCTGACCATCTCTCCCCTGGGAATGTTCTTGATAACATGAGCTGGGTGGCATGATGTGGTAAGGAGTGTGGTATTGCCTGAAGTTTCCTTCCTGTAAGTAGATGTGGATACCGAGCAATCATTAACGTTACCCCGCAAACATAAATCCAAAAAAGAAATAGAATGCAAGTCAGAGTGTAAAGTAAAAGTAAGAACCCAATCATTGTTTAAATATTCACTAAAAGGAAGTATGGCCGCCACATCGCTTGACTATACAAACAGCAGGTCATCGATGTAGTGGTCATACCACCTAATGTTGCCGAAATATGGGTTAGAAGCTGGAAAAAGAAAACGACTCTCCCACCAAGCCATATATATGTTGGCTATGGAGGACGAAAATTTCACCCCCATGGAAACATCAGATACTTGTAAATAGTAACAAGCATCAAACATAAAGTTATGTGATAATAAAAATTCTACTGAACTGCAAATCAAATCCTGCAGATCAGCAGTATAATTACTATAAGTAATCAAGAACCATCTGAGAGCTACTAAGGCTAATTCGTGGGGTATATTAGTGTAAAGAGAAACTACAGTGCTGCCCATAATTATTTATAACCCTGGCAAATTTTGACTTAAAGTTACTTTTATTCAACCAGCAAGAAATTTTTGGACGCAAAATGACATGTAGGTGTCTCCCAAAAGATAATAAGACGATGTACAAGAGGCATTATTGTAGAAAAAAAACATTTCTCAGCTTTTATTTACATTTCAGCAAAAAATACAAGATGTTCCGCACTGTGGAAAATCTCAGAGGACGTGGTCGGAAGCCAAAAGTGACACCTGTGCTGGCCAGGAGGATAGTTAGAGAGGTGAAAAAGAATCCAAGGATCACCACCAAGGCCATCTTGGTGAATCTGGGCTCTGCTGGTGGCAACATCTCAAGGCAGACAATCCAACGGACCAGGGGCGTAGCTATAGGGGGTGCAGAGGTAGCAGTCGCTACCGGGCCCAGGAGCCTGAGGGGGCCCAAAGACCCTTGTGCCATATAAGAAGACACCGGTATTATAGAAAGTGCTTGCTGGTCAAGTTAAGGGGTAAGGTGAAGAATTTGGCATGGGGGGTGGCATTTAAATTTTTGCCTCAGGCAGCACGAAGGCTATGTGCCTCCCGGGCCCTGGCCACAAAGCACTGAGGGAAGGGGGGCCCAAGCTGAACTCTTGCAGCAGGGCCCATGAGCCTTTAGCTACGCCCCTGCAACAGACACTGCACACTGCTGGGTTCCACTTCTCCAGATAAGGCACACAAAAGCTTGCTTGGCCTTTGCAAAAGCTCATCTGGACAAAGAAAAAGACAAAAATTTAACTGTTTGGTCACAATGATGTTTCCTTCATTTGGCGTAAAAAAGGAGAAGCCTTCAACCCAAAGAACACCATCCCCACTGTCAAACATGGTGGAGGGAACATAATGCTTTGGGGGTGTTTTTCAGCCAATGGACCAGGGAACCTAATCACTGTAAACGGCACCATGAAAAAAGAGCAATACATGAGGATTCTCAACGACAACATCAGGCAGTCTGCAGAGAAACTTGGCCTTGGGCACCAGTGGACATTTCAGCATGACAATGACCCAAAACACACAGCAAAAGTGGTGAAGAAATGATTAGCAGACAACAACATTAATGTTTTGAAGTGGCCCAGACAGAGTCCAGACTTGAATCCAATTGAGAATCTGTGGAGGGAGCTAAAGATTAGGGTGATGGCAAGAAGACCCTCCAACCTGAAAGATTTGGATCTCATTGCTAAAGATGAATGGGTAAAAATACCTGTGGAGACATGCAAAAAGCTGGTCTGCAATTATAGAAAGCGTTTGATTGCTGTAATAGCCAATAAAGGCTTTTCTATTGATTATTGAGAAGGGTATGAATAATTTTGGACTGGACACTTTTTGCTCAAATGTAAATAAAAGCTGAGAAATGTTATTTTTTTCCCCCCCACAATAATGCCTCTTGTACATCGTCTTATTATCTTTTGGGAGACACCTATGTCATTTTCCGTCAAAAAATTACTTGCTGGTTGAATAAAAGTAACTTTAAGTCAAAATTTGCCAGGGGTATGAATAATTATGGGCAGCACTGTATGTCAGTAGTGACCCAAACATAATTTGTAGACCAGACAAAATTATCAAACGCCTGCAGGACTGAACTAGTATCCAGTAAGGCCGGACTATAGGTTTACCATAAGGGTAGGCCTTCATGACGAATTTGGTGCCAGGGGCCTGGTAGAGGTAGGGTTAATGTGTGACGGGAAGCGGAGGGGCGAGATAGTGAAGGTGGAGTTAGGGGGGAGATTATTTAAGGGGGTGTATCCAGGGGGCCATTTTAGAGTTAGTGAAAAAAGCGGAGAGGCACCTACCATGCATGCTGTTGAGGAGATACTGGAGCGGTTGCGGGCGGCAGGGGAGGCCCGTGGACCGAAGTGGTTGAGGGAGCAGCTGACTGGTGTGCTTCAGGGGGAGGCGGCGGGTATAGCTGGCCCTTCACCATCTGCACAACGGCCGCGGCGGGTCCGGCCGCCGGCGCGCCTTAGCCCCAGTGAGACCCCAGGGCTCGGCGCAGGAGCCCCTCTAGGGAACCTCCACATGCAGGGGATGGTGGGAGCATCTTGTCCCCAGCCTCTGGAAGTGGGAGGAATCCGGGTGCGCAGCGGAGCCCAGAAGGAGGCAGGGCCGCATCTTCCCTGCCTTCACCTGCAGCCAGCGTGGGATCCGAAGCTGGGTCAGTGGGTTCCTTGCTCCCCCTAGTGGCAGGAACGTCCGCTCGTCGTGGGAGAGTGTGCAGCAGGAGGATGGAGCCTGTGCCAGTAGCGGCCACTAGAGGGCGCAGGGCTCCTAGGGATCATGGGCAGGTATCTTCTGGCCTGGGTCTGCAGGAGGAGTCTATGAGGGATGAAGAGGTTGAGAGCGCACCCAGCATGGACCTTGCTGGGGTGCAGACGTCGGGCGGATCCAGCACAGCGGGAACATCCGTGGAGTCGGCGGTGAGGTACGTTCGTCTGGAGTCAGGATCAGCGGCTGATGGGTTCACAGCGCCCAGGCAGCCAGGTGAGAACGTGTGGGATGTTTTGCAGAATTTGATTAGTAGCCCGGGGGGTGTGGGGGCTGGGGGAGGTCACGGGGAAATAGTGAGGTGTTTGGGGCAGTTTTTGGCAAGTTTGGCGGGTTGGGTTTCAGGTTTGGGGGTGGCAGGTTCGTCTCCGTTACCGGCATGGGGGGTCGGTGGGGGTTTAGGGGGGCGTCTGGGGACAGGCAGTCTCGGGGTGTAGGATCGGTGTCGGTTCAGACCCAGGCGGGGGCGAGGAAGAGAGGCCTAAGGTTAGCGACGCGGCGAAGGGTGAGGTGTATGTGTGTTTTGAGGGGCCGTTGGGGGTGCACTTAAAGCAGGATGTTCGGGAGCGGATATGGCGGGGGGAGTATGTCGAAATTTTTTTGCTTCTCCCCCTGAAGTGGTTTAATCTGGATAGGGAATGAGGGGGTGAGGGAAAAAAGGAGGATGATGAAAAGCGCCGGCATAGACTCATACCGCGTACGTTTGCCAATTGGTTGCAAGCGTTTGCGATCTTGGAAAGTGTCATTGGGGAAAAGACGCCTGAGTGTTGCTCGGCCTTGTTTTGCTATCTGGATGCGATTGCGGAGGCATACAGGGTATATAGTGGTACTGGGTGGCTCAGGTACGACGAGCAATTCAGACAGAGGAAAGCGGTTAGGCCTAATATTCGGTGGGACCATAAAGATATCAGTTTATGGTTGCGGGTGACTGCACCGTCGCGGCAGTGGCAGTCCTTTCGGGGGGGATGAGGGAGGGGCGCCAGGTCAGTCTACGGTGTCTGCAGCGTCAGCAAGAGGTTTGTGTTTCCTCTTTAATGAGGGGAGCTGCAGGTTTGGCGCAAAATGCAAGTTCAAGCATGAGTGCACAACTTGCGGGGGTGCTCACGGGGCTAACCGGTGCTTCAGAGGCGGTAAACACAGGGGGTCAGACTCGGCTGCAAAAGGGTCAGACTCCAGTTTGGGTGGAAAGGATGGAGGGGTACTTAAATAGTATCCCAAGCGTGAAGCGGCGGAATTGTTAAAACGGGGGTTTTCGGAGGGGTTTCGTATTCCGTCGAACCCATTGCCTGTGGTCGTACCGCAAAGAAATTTGCGATCGGCTTTGGAGTTTACGAAGGTAGTCTCCAAAAAGTTGGCAAAGGAGGTTGCCTTGGGCAGGATGGATGGGCCATTTGATAGAGTGCTGTTAGCTGGCTCGAGGGTGTCGCCACTGGGGTTGGTGCCCAAAAAAGAGCCGAACAAGTTTCGGCTTATACATCATTTGTCTTTCCCAAAGGGGGCGTCGGTCAATGATGGTATCGATCCTGACATTTGTTGGGTGGTCTATACGTCATTTAATGCGGCTGTGGCATGGGTTAAGAAGCTGGGGCCTGGGACCTTGTTGGCTAAGGCAGATATTGAGGCGGCTTTTCGGTTACTCCCGGTCCACCCGGATAGTTTACATTTGTTGGGTTGTTTCTGGGATGGGGGGTATTTTGTGGACAGATGTCTGCTTATGGGTTGTTCCGTGTCATGCGCGGAGGCATTTAGTTCATTCTTGGAATGGGTGGTGGTGGATGTGGCCGGGTGTTCATCCATTATCCATTACTTGGATGATTTTTTGTGTTTGGGACCGGCGGGGTCGCGGGTTTGTTCTCTTTTGTTGGCTACGTTGCAGTCGGTTTTTGCGAATTTTGGGGTACCGTTAGCTGTGGAGAAGACTGTCGGCCCGGCGACGGAATTACATTTTTTGGGCATTGTAATTGATACGGAAAGGATGGAATGTCGGCTTCCGGAGGATAAAGTGGTTGATTTGCGGGCGGGAGTCGAGAGGGTGATACAGTCGGCGAAGGTTCGGTTGTTGGATCTGCAGTCTCTTTTAGGAAAATTGAACTTCGCGTGTAGGATCATGCCTATGGGCCGAGTGTTTTGTCGGCGGTTGGCGGCGGCTACGGCGTGGGGAGTCGCACCACCTAATTTTATTAGGTTGGGGCGGGAGTTAAAAAGGGATTTGGAGGTTTGGTCTGTTTTTTTGAGGGATTTTAATGGTAGAACGTTAATAATGAGGTGGTGGATAGTTTTGACTTTGAATTATTTACAGATGCGGCTGGCGAGGTCGGGTTTGGGGCTTATTGTCATGGCCAGTGGTGTGCGGCTTGTTGGCCGGAGTCTTGGGTTGAGCGGGGTTTGATCAGGAATTTGTGTCTCCTTGAGCTTTTTCCCATAGTTCTTGCAGTGGTGTTGTGGGGGGATAGATTTAGGGACAAGAAGGTGAGGTTTCATTGCGATAACATGGGGGTGGTGCAGGCGATCAATGGTTTGATGGCTTCGTCTCCACCCGTGGTTCGCTTGTTGCAGCATCTTGTGTTGCTTTGTTTATCGTTTAATGCATGGGTGGTAGCAGTTCATGTGCCCGGGGCTTCTAACAACATTGCGGATGCTCTTTCTCGTTTGCAGTGGGAACGATTTTGGCAGTTGGCTCCGGAGGCGGAAGCGGAAGGCCTGGAGTGCCCGGGGTCGCTGTGGGGACTATTGGAGGTACTGTAGCGGGATTGTTGCGGGCGTCATTGAGCGAGGGTTCTTGGGCTGCGTATGGGAAGGCTTGGAGGGAATGGGAGCAGTGGTGTTCAGTGTTAGGGATGGGGGTAGATGAGGGGGAGATACCTCTATTGTTGTTCTTGGGGCAGGGTAAGGAGCAGGGTTGGTCGGTGGCGCCGTTGAACAAGTGAAGTGTGTAGCTGGTCTGGCATTTGGTTTCAAGTTAAGGGGCATGGTTGATGTTACGAAGACCTTTTTGGTGAGGCAGGTATTGAAGGGTTGGAGGAGGGGGCAGCGGACGGAGGATCGTAGAAGGCCAGTGTCGTTCTCTTTGCTGTTGAGGATTGGTGGACAGGTCGAGTTGGTTTGTAATTCCACGGGGGAGGTTAGCTTGTTTCGGTTGGTTTTTTCTTTAGCCTTTTTTTGGGGCTTTCCGTTTGGGAGAATTGGTGTCTAAGAGCGTCAGGGTTGCGGGGGGTTTGTGTGGGGAGGATGTTAATTTGCTTCAGGACAGGGTGGTGGTCCGGCTGCGGACGTCAAAAACGGATATGGAGGGTAAAGGGCGGTATGTTACTCTTTTTTCAGTCCCGGAGTGCTTGTTGTGTCCAGTTAGATGTTTGCGGTGTATAGGGAGGGGGTGTTTTTTGATGATGGCCCGCTGCTGAGGCACGGTGATGGATCATTTCTTTCCAGATTTCAATTTGTGGCGGTGTTTAAAAAATGTTTGGTAGGGGTGGGGGTGGACCCAGCAGATTTCACGGGTCACTACTTCAGGATTGGGGCAGCAACTGAGGCGGCTAGGTTGGGGTTAAGTGACGAAGTTATTAAAAGGATAGAGCGTTGGGAATCGATCAGGTTCCGGTCATATGTGTGTTTGGGTGGTTTGTAAGGAGTGTTGGTGACTGTGATAGTAATGTGTTTCTTTTGTTTGCGTTTTTATTGCAGGCTCCAGTCCGGCGCTAGTTTGGATTATTGGACGTTCGTTTTCTGGGGGGCGTTGAGGGCAAATGTTCGGGAGAACGGACGTCAATTGGGGTTTGGCAGGGATGTCGCGGTTGTGAAGTGGCTAGGATCTAGAGCTATGTTGTGGGGCAGTGTGTTGAGGGAGGTTCATCGTTTTGTGAGGTTAGACAGAGCTCCGGAAATTTTAGTGCTCCATGTTGGGGGCAATGATTTGGGGGTTAGGCCGGCAAGAGGACTGATCAGGGATATCAAATTTGATCTCTTACGGCTTTGGTCATTGTTCCCTAAAATGATAACTGTGTGGTCGGATATTGTGCCTAGAAAAACGTGGCGGGAGGCGCGGTCTGTTGAAGGGGTGAACAGGGCTCGCATTAAGGTAAACAGGGCGATTGGACGGTTTGTGGCTAAGAGTGGGGCGGTGGCGGTTAGGCATGTGGATCTTGAGTCGGGCCTTGGGGGGTTTTGGAGAGCGGATGGCGTTCACCTTAATGTGGTCGGGATTGATCTGTGGTCCCTGGGAATACAGGGTGGAATCGAGAGGGCACTGGAGATGTGGAGGAACGCGCAATCTTGAGGTTGGAGTGGTCAAGTTGCGCGTTGTTGGCGGGGGGAAAATACAATTCCCAAATTAGCAATTCCCTAAATCTGTGATTTCTGCTGTAGCAGGCCAAGTTTAAATTTATCCATAAAAGGGTATATTACATTGAAGGTGCTAATAGGGTCATTCTCAATAACTTCAAACGCTACCGTGCATCTCCAAGTCTAATTCTCTCCGTAAACGTATACCTGTCATCCAGCGCCTAAATAATAGACCTACAATTTATATTCAGCTAAATCTGTGGTTATTGCTGCGGCTGGTCAATTTATTTAGTGTCCGCCAAAGCACAGTTTTTGTTCTGGGTTGAAATACAATTTCCAACTTAGCAATTCCCTAAATAAGTGGTTTCTGCTGTATCAGGCCAATGTAACGGGGTTCCGAAGGTGCACTCAGTCCCCCATTGCCCGCAGAACTGTTGCTTAGCTTTGGGAATGAGGATCTGTGTTTGACCTCATTCCTAGGGCGGCTTTACTAGCTGGGTGGCTCCCTGCTCCTAGTCTGCCTTGAGCGCCGAGCTGATCACTCGGTGCTTGACTGGTTGGTCTGTCGGTCATGTGACGCTGGCCACGTCACATGACCCTCACTCCCCACTATAAATACAGGCAGCCTGCTGGCCACAGGTTGCCTGTTAATTTAGGTTCCACCTGTGATTTGGTCTTTCCTGGTGTACTTACCTCCTGCTGAATTCCTGACGATCCTCTGCCTGCTCCTTGTGTACTTTGCTGCTCTCCTGGTATTTGACCCCGGCCTCCTCCTGACGATCCTCTGCTGACTCCTTTGGTACTTCACGTCTCTCCTGGTATTTATGACCCCTTCTTCTCCTGACAATTCTCTGCTTGCTCCATTTGTACTTTGTAGTTTTCCTGGTATTGACTCGGTCCGTTCACGTCCTGTTGTTTGTCTGTCTGTCATCCCTGCACTTATTCCAAGTTAGGGATTGCCGTCCAGTTGTCCCCTGTCATTAGGACTCGCGAGGCAAGTAGGCAGGGCCAGGGGTAAGGGTGGAGCGCAGTGGTCACTTCCCTCCCCCCTGTGTGTGTACGCGACTGTTACAGATTAACAGGCCCAATAACCACTGTATTATGAATCCTCTGGTGACCCTGACTGACCATGTCTCTAATCTGACGCAGAGGGTGCAGGAGTTAGGGGAAAAACTCAGTTCTTTTGAGTTAGGGCAAGGTTCTTCCACTCCTCAGGCCTCCAGTCCGCATTTTGAGCCCCAGATTAAGCTCCCAGAACCCTTTTCTGGAGACCGGAAGAAGTTTCTCTCTTTTAAGGAGCGCTGCAAACTTTACTTCCATTTGCGCCCCGTGTCCTCTGGCCCCGAGGGTCAACGCGTGGGCATTATCATTTCCCGATTACAGGGTGACCCCCAGGACTGGGCGTTCTCTTTACCTGCTGGCGCCAGTTGTTTATATTCTGTGGAGGGGTTCTTTCAGGCCCTGGGTACCCTCTATGATGAACCAGACAGGGCTCTAGTAGCCGAGACGGCTCTAAAGGCACTGGTTCAGGGCAATTTACCAGCGGAGGATTATTGCACCCAATTCAGAAGGTGGTGTGTCCCCTCAGGATGGAACGAACCAGCCCTGAAGAGTCAGTTCAGGTCAGGTCTGTCTGATAAATTAAAGGATCTTCTGGTCAGTTATCAACTTCCAGAGACCTTAGAGGAGATGATGACCCTTGTTGTCCGACTTAACCGACGGGTTAGAGAGAGACGACAGGAACAACAGTTCTCTTCCCAGATGGTGGTCCAGCCAGAGGCCTATCCCAAAGACAATGCTGAGGTCTCCACCGAGGAACCCATGCAGGTTGGCATGACCCGAGGGAATCTTCGCCGCAGACGTGGAGAATGCTTTTACTGTGGAGATCCTGACCATTGGATCAACCAGTGTCCTAAGAAGGTCCTCTCTGTCAAGTCTCCTAAGGCAAGGCAACCTAAAGACCAGGTACACCCTGAATTTTCTAAATGTAAGCTTTCGGTACCCATTACGATTTCCCTGGGAGTAGATAAATGGCCGGGTAAGGCCTTTATTGATTCTGGCTCAGCGGCTAGCTTTATTGACTCTGAGTATGCTGTAAGATTGGGTATTCCTATGTTTGCCTTACCAACTCCTATCCATGTCACGGCTATTGATGCTACTCCTCTTATTGGTGGTATGGTGAGCTTATGTACTTCGGAGATTTCTCTAACCGTGGGTGTGTGCCACTCAGAGAGATGTTTGCTTCTAGTCCTGGAGAACCTACCTGCTGAGGTGGTACTAGGGTTGCCTTGGCTCCGACTACATAACCCCACTATAGATTGGTCCAATGGGGAGTTGGTGAGATGGGGGCCTAAGTGTGACTCGTGCTTGTCCGTGGTACAGGCTGGGGTCTCAGTAAAGTCTGATACTTTACCCTCTGTTGTTAGAGAATATTCTGATGTATTCTCATCACCAACCCCGGAGGTTCTACCCCCCCATAGACCTTATGATTGTACCATAGTAGAGGGGGCCAAGTTTCCTAAAGGACGAATTTATAATCTTTCTATGCCCGAACGCAAGGCCATGGAAGATTATATTAAGGAGAGCCTTGGTAAAGGGCATATTAGACCTTCTGTCTCTCCTATGGGGGTCCTCTCTGTCAAGTCTCCTATTCTTCGTTAAGAAAAAAAGATGGTGGTCATAGGCCATGTATCGATTACCGGAGATTAAATAAAATCACTGTCCAGAATAGATACTCCCTCCCATTGATTCCGGATTTATTTAACCAGGTTCTGGGGGCAACCTGGTTTTCCAAAATTGACCTGAAAGGGGCATACAATCTAATCCGAATCAAGGAGGGAGACGAATGGAAGACGGCGTTCAATACTCCGGTAGGACACTTTGAATATCAGGTGATGCCTTTTGGACTTAGCAATGCCCCAGCTGTGTTCCAAAACTTCATGAATGACATTCTTAGGGAGTTCTTAGGTAAATTTGTTATTGTCTATCTTGACGACATTTTGATATTCTCTCCTGACTTCGAGTCCCATGTGTCTCATGTTAAACAAGTATTAGAGGTGTTGATGGAGAATCAGCTATCCGCTAAACAAGAGAAATGTGTCTTTGGTGTACAGGAGATTCTGTTTCTAGGGCATGTTCTGACTCCTCACGCCTTCAAGATGGATCCTGGTAAGGTACTAGCAATTAAGGAATGGGTAAGACCTTCATCCTTAAAGGCCTTACAACGGTTCTTAGGTTTCGCCAATTACTATCGTAAATTTATTATGAATTTTTCCGTAATTGCTAAACCGTTGACCGACCTTACTAAGAAAGGGGCGAATTTGGAGAATTGGTCTACTGAGGCCATTTCTTCATTTGAAAAATTAAAAAAGGCATTCAGTAGCGCTCCCATTCTGATCCAGCCTGATCAGGAGAAACCTTTTATTGTGGAGGTGGATGCGTCCGAGGACGGCGCAGGAGCAGTCCTTTCACAAGGTCCTGCTAGCCTCACTAATCTGAGACCATGTGCCTTCATCTCCAGGAAATTCTCTCCCACGGAGAGAAACTACGACATAGGGAATAGGGAGCTGCTGGCCATTAAATGGGCATTTGAGGAGTGGAGGCATTTTCTGGAGGGGGCAAGGCATTGTGTAACTGTTGTCACTGACCATAAAAACCTTATGTTTCTCGAGTCTGCTAAGAGGTTGAATCCCCGTCAAGCCAGATGGGCTCTGTTTTTTACTCGTTTTGATTTTTCCATCACGTTCAGGCCAGGAAGTAAAAATGTGAAGGCGGATGCATTATCTCGGAGCTTCCAGGCTTTTCAACCTACTGAGGTGCCACCTGAATCCATCCTACCAGCAAAAATCTTCTTAGCAGCTCTTACCCAGGATATCTCGGCTTGCATTAGGTCTGAACAACATCTGGCACTGGTATCCACCCCAACAGATAAGTTGTTTGTTCCCGTACAATTTCGTCTCCAGCTGTTGCGTGAGTGTCACGATTCTGCGTTTTGTGGACATCCGGGTGTTGAGGGCACTAAGGATCTGGTTTCTAGATCTTATTGGTGGCCCACTCTAACTAGGGATGTCAAATCCTACGTGTCAGCCTGTGAGGTTTGTGCCAGGTCCAAGACACCTAGGACTCGCCCTGCTGGTAACCTACGACCCCTACCCATTCCCAGTAGACCCTGGTCCCATATCTCGATGGACTTTATAACTGACCTACCGCCGGCGGAGGGTAAGACTGTAGTTTGGGTAGTGGTCGATAGGTTTAGCAAGATGGTCCATTTCATTCCCCTGTCTAAACTCCCGAATGCCAAAGCCCTGGCGTCTATTTTTGTGAAAGAAATTGTTCGATTGCATGGTATCCCGGAAAATATTGTTTCTGACAGGGGTGTGCAGTTTGTGTCCAAATTCTGGAGGGCCTTCTGTCATAAATGTAAAATTTCATTGTCTTTTTCCTCTGCCTACCACCCTGAGAGTAATGGGCAGACTGAACGCCTTAACCACCTCAGCCCCCAGTGCTTAAACACCCTGAAAGACCAGGCCACTTTTTACACTTCTGACCTACACTACTTTCACCGTTTATTGCTCGGTCATGCAACTTACCACCCAAATGAATTTTACCTCCTTTTCTTCTCACTAATAGAGCTTTCATTTGGTGGTATTTCATTGCTGCTGACATTTTTACTTTTTTTGTTATTAATCGAAATTTAACGATTTTTTTGCAAAAAAATGACATTTTTCACTTTCAGTTGTAAAATTTTGCAAAAAAAACGACATCCATATATAAATTTTGCTCTAAATTTATTGTTCTACATGTCTTTGATAAAAAAAAATGTTTGGGTAAAAAAAAAATGGTTTGGGTAAAAGTTATAGCGTTTACAAACTATGTTACAAAAATGTGAATTTCCACTTTTTGAAGCAGCTCTGACTTTCTGAGCACCTGTCATGTTTCCTGAGGTTCTACAATGCCCAGACAGTACAAACACCCCACAAATGACCCCATTTCGGAAAGTACACACCCTAAGGTATTCGCTGATGGGCATAGTGAGTTCATAGAACTTTTTATTTTTTGTCACAAGTTAGCGGAAAATGATGATTTTTTTTTAAATTTTTTTTCTTACAAAGTCTCATATTCCACTAACTTGTGACAAAAAATAAAAAGTTCTATGAACTCACTATGCCCATCACGAAATACCTTGGGGTCTCTTCTTTCCAAAATGGGGTCACTTGTGGGGTAGTTATACTGCCCTGGCATTCTAGGGGCCCAAATGTGTGGTAAGGAGTTTGAAATCAAATTCTGTAAAAAATGACCAGTGAAATCCGAAAGGTGCTCTTTGGAATATGGGCCCCTTTGCCCACCTAGGCTGCAAAAAAGTGTCACACATCTGGTATCTCTGTATTCAGGAGAAGTTGAGGAATGTGTTTTGGGGTGTCTTTTTACATATACCCATGCTGGGTGAGATAAATATCTTGGTCAAATGCCAACTTTGTATAAAAAAATGGGAAATGTTGTCTTTTGCCAAGATATTTCTCTCACCCAGCATGGGTATATGTAAAATGACACCCCAAAACACATTCCCCAACTTCTCCTGAGTACGGAGATACCAGATGTGTGACACTTTTTTGCAGCCTAGTGGGCAAAGGGGCCCATATTCCAAAGAGCACCTTTCGGATTTCACTGGTCATTTTTTACAGAATTTGATTTCAAACTCCTTACCACACATTTGGGCCCCTAGAATGCCAGGGCAGTATAACTACCCCACAAGTGACCCCATTTTGGAAAGAAGAGACCCCAAAGTATTCGCTGATGGGCATAGTGAGTTCATGGAAGTTTTTATTTTTTGTCACAAGTTAGTGGAATATGAGACTTTGTATGAAAAAAAAAAAAAAAAAAATCATCATTTTCCACTAACTTGTGACAAAAAATAAAAAATTCTAGGAACTCGCCATGCCCCTCACGGAATACCTTGGGGTGTCTTCTTTCCAAAATGGGGTCACTTGTGGGGTAGTTATACTGCCCTGGCATTCTAGGGGCCCAAATGTGTGGTAAGGAGTTTGAAATCAAATTCTGTAAAAAATGACCAGTGAAATCCGAAAGGTGCTCTTTGGAATATGGGCCCCTTTGCCCACCTAGGCTGCAAAAAAGTGTCACACATCTGGTATCTCCGTACTCAGGAGAAGTTGGGGAATGTGTTTTGGGGTGTCATTTTACATATACCCATGCTGGGTGAGAGAAATATCTTGGCCAAATGCCAACTTTGTATAAAAAAATGGGAAAAGTTGTCTTTTGCCAAGATATTTCTCTCACCCAGCATGGATATATGTAAAAAGACACCCCAAAACACATTCCCCAACTTCTCCTGAATACGGAGATACCAAATGTGTGACACTTTTTTGCAGCCTAGGTGGGCAAAGGGGCCCACATTCCAAATAGCACCTTTCGGATTTCACTGGTCATTTTTTACAGAATTTGATTTCAAACTCCTTACCACACATTTGGGCCCCTAGAATGCCAGGGCAGTATAACTACCCCACAAGTGACCCCATTTTGGAAAGAAGACACCCCAAGGTATTCGCTGATGGGCATAGTGAGTTCATGGAAGTTTTTATTTTTTGTCACAAGTTAGTGGAATATGAGACTTTGTAAGAAAAAAAAAAAAAAAAAAATCATCATTTTCCACTAACTTGTGACAAAAAAGAAAAAATTCTAGGAACTCGCCATGCCCCTCACGGAATACCTTGGGGTGTCTTCTTTCCAAAATGGGGTCACTTGTGGGGTAGTTATACTGCCCTGGCATTTTCCAGGGGCCCTAATGTGTGGTAAGTAGGTAAATGACCTGTGAAATCCGAAAGGTGCTCTTTGGAATGTGGGCCCCTTTGCCCACCTAGGCTGCAAAAAAGTGCCACACATGTGGTATCGCCGTACTCGGGAGAAGTTGGGGAATGTGTTTTGGGGTGTCATTTTACATATACCCATGCTGGGTGAGATAAATATCTTGGTCAAATGCCAAATTTGTATAAAAAAATGGGAAAAGTTGTCTTTTGCCAAGATATTTCTCTCACCCAGCATGGGTATATGTAAAATGACACCCCAAAACACATTCCCCAACTTCTCCTGAGTACGGCGATACCACATGTGTGACAATTTTTTGCAGCCTAAATGCGCAAAGGGGCCCACATTCCTTTTATGAGGGCATTTTTAGACATTTGGATCCCAGACTTCTTCTCACGCTTTAGGGCCCCTAGAATGCCAGGGCAGTATAAATACCCCACATGTGACCCCATTTTGGAAAGAAGACACCCCAAGGTATTCAATGAGGGGCATGGCGAGTTCATAGAAATTTTTTTTTTTTGGCACAAGTTAGCGGAAATTGATTTTATTTATTTTTTTATCACAAAGTCTACCTTTCCGCTAACTTGGGACAAAAATTTCAAACTATCATGGACTCAATATGCCCCTCACGGAATACCTGGGGGTGTCTTCTTTCCGAAATGGGGTCACATGTGGGGTATTTATACTGCCCTGGCATTCTAGGGGCCCTAAAGCGTGAGAAGAAGTCTGGAATATAAATGTCTAAAAAATTTTACGCATTTGGATTCCGTGAGGGGTATGGTGAGTTCATGTGAGATTTAATTTTTTGACACAAGTTAGTGGAATATGAGACTTTGTAAGAAAAAAATAATAATTTCCGCTAACTTGGGCCAAAAAAATGTCTGAATGAAGCCTTACAGAGGGGTGATCAATGACAGGGGGGGTGATCAATGACAGGGGGGGTGATCAATGACAGGGGGGTGATCAATGACAGGGGGGGTGATCAATGACAGGGGGGTAATCAATGACAGGGGGGTGATCAGGGAGTCTATATGGGGTGATCACCACAGTCATTGATCACGCCCCTGTAAGGCTTCATTCAGACGTCCGTGTGCGTTTTGCGGATCCGATCCATCTATCAGTGGATCCGTAAAAATCATGCGGACGTCTGAATGGAGCTTTACAGGGGTGTGATCAATGACAGGGGGGTAATCAATGACAGGGGGGTGATCAGGGAGTCTATATGGGGTGATAACCACAGTCATTGATCACGCCCCTGTAAGGCTTCATTCAGACGTCCGTGTGCGTTTTGCGGATCCGATCCATCTATCAGTGGATCCGTAAAAATCATGCGGACGTCTGAATGGAGCTTTACAGGGGTGTAATCAATGACAGGGGGGTGATCAGGGAGTCTATATGGGGTGATCACCACAGTCATTGATCATGCCCCTGTAAGGCTCCATTCAGACGTCCGTGTGCGTTTTGCGGATCCGATCCATCTATCAGTGAATCCGTAAAAATCATGCGGACGTCTGAATGGAGCTTGACAGGGGGGTTATCAATGACAGGGGGGTGATCAGGGAGTCTATATGGGGTGATCACCACAGTCATTGATCATGCCCCTGTAAGGCTCCATTCAGACGTCCGTGTGCGTTTTGCGGATCCGATCCATCTATCAGTGGATCCGTAAAAATCATGCGGACGTCTGAATGGAGCTTTACAGGGGTGTGATCAATGACAGGGGGGGTAATCAATGACAGGGGGGTGATCAGGGAGTCTATATGGGGTGATCACCACAGTCATTGATCATGCCCCTGTAAGGCTCCATTCAGACGACCGTGTGCGTTTTGCGGATCCGATCCCTCTATCAGTGGATCCGTAAAATCATGCGGACGTCTGAATGGAGCTTTACAGGGGTGTGATCAATGACAGGGGGGTGATCAGGGAGTCTATATGGGGTGATCACCACAGTCATTGATCATGCCCCTGTAAGGCTCCATTCAGACGTCCGTGTGCGTTTTGCGGATCCGATCCATCTATCAGTGGATCCGTAAAAATCATGCGGACGTCTGAATGGAGCTTTACAGGGGTGTGATCAATGACAGGGGGGTGATCAGGGAGTCTATATGGGGTGATCAGGGGTGATCAAGGGTGAATAAGGGGTTAATAAGTGACGGGGGGGGGGTGTAGTGTAGTGTGGTGCTTGGTGCAACATATTACTGAGCTACCTGTGTCCTCTGGTGGTCGATCCAAACAAAGGGGACCACCAGAGGACCAGGTAGCAGGTATATTAGACTAGGTTATCAAAACAGCGTCTAATATACCTGTTAGGGGTTAAAAAAATCACATCTCCAGCCTGCCAGCGAACGATCGCCGCTGGCAGGCTGGAGATCCACTTTCTTACCTTCCGTTCCTGTGAGCGTGCGCGCCTGTGTGCGCGCGTTCACAGGAAATCTTGCGTCTCGCGAGAGGACGCGCCGGCGCGTCCAGGAGGAATGAATCAACCACCTCCAGGACGCGTCTGTGCGTACAGCGGTCCGGAGGTGGTTAATCAGTCTGTCGAACAATTCTTGAGGTCGTATGTTGCTGATGACCAGCAATTATGGGTGAAATTTCTTCCATTGGCTGAATTTGCTTTGAATAACCGTGTCAATTCTTCTGCTGGGGTTTCACCTTTCTTTTGTAACCATGGTATTCATCCCCGTTTTCATTCTGGGTCATCCGTCTCCTCCTCTAACCCTGAGGCGGATAGGCTCTCCTCTGAACTGTGCACAGTTTGGCCCGGGTTCAATCGAACTTAGAAAAGGCTCAAAGTTCTCAGAATCTCAAGGCCGATAGGAGACGTTCAAGGGGGGTGAATTTTCAGGTTGGGGATAAGGTATTGTTGTCCTCCAAGAATCTCTCTCTTAAGGTAGATTCTAAAAAGTTTGCTCCTCGTTTTATTGGACCATATAAGATCACGGAGGTGATTAACCCGGTATCTTTTAGGTTGGAGCTGCCCGAGTCATTCCACATTCATAATGTGTTCCATAAGTCTCTACTTAAAAAATATTTTGAACCGGTAGTACCATCAAAAGCCTCGCCTCCGCCGGTTCTTGTTAATGATGCTGTCGAGTATGTGGTGTCTAAAATAGTGGATGTCAGGAAGGTGCGTAATTCCTTGCAGTACCTGATTCACTGGAAGGGGTATGGACCTGAAGAGAGATCTTGGGTACCTGCCAGGGAGGTTCATGCTCCTAGACTTGTTTGAAAATTTCATTTAGAACACCCTGAAAAGCCATCGCCTGAAGTCTTGGGTCCGGTGGCCCCTCGTAAAAGGGGGGGTACTGTAATGGGGTTCCGAAGGTGCACTCGGTCCCCCATTGCCCGCAGAACTGTTGCTTAGCTTTGGGAATGAGGATCTGTGTTTGACCTCATTCCTAGGGCGGCTTTACTAGCTGGGTGGCTCCCTGCTCCTAGTCTGCCTTGAGCGCTGAGCTGATCACTCGGTGCTCGACTGGTTGGTCTGTCGGTCATGTGACGCTGGCCACGTCACATGACCCTCACTCCCCACTATAAATACAGGCAGCCTGCTGGCCACAGGTTGCCTGTTAATTTAGGTTCTACCTGTGATTTGGTCTTTCCTGGCGTACTTACCTCCTGCTGAATTCCTGACGATCCTCTGCCTGCTCCTTGTGTACTTTGCTGCTCTCCTGGTATTTGACCCCGGCCTCCTCCTGACGATCCTCTGCTGACTCCTTTGGTACTTCACGTCTCTCCTGGTATTTATGACCCCGGCTTCTCCTGACAATTCTCTGCTTGCTCCATTTGTACTTTGTAGTTTTCCTGGTATTGACTCGGTCCGTTCACGTCCTGTTGTTTGTCTGTCTGTCATCCCTGCACTTATTCCAAGTTAGGGATTGCCGTCCAGTTGTCCCCTGTCTAATTCTGTCCATAAACGTATACCTGTCATCCAGCGCCTAAATAATAGGCCTACAATTTATATTCAGCTAAATCTGTGTTTACTGCTGTGGCTGGTAAAGTTATTTAGTGTCCGTCAAAGCACAGTTTTTGTTCTGGGTTGAATACAATTCCCAACTTAGAAATTCCCTAAATCAGTGGTTTCTGCTGTATCAGGCCAAGTTTTAATCTATCCATAAAAGGGTATATTAGATTGAAAGTGCGGATACTGTCATTCTCAATAACTTCAAACGCTGCCGTGCATCTCCAAGTCTAATTCTGTCCGTAAACGTATACCTGTCATCCAGCGCCTAAATAATAGGCCTACAATTTATATTCAGCTAAATCTGTGTTTACTGCTGTGGCTGGTAAAGTTATTTAGTGTCCGCCAAAGCACAGTATTTTTTCTGGGTTGAAATACAATTCCCAACTTAGCAATTCCCTAAATCAGTGGTTTCTGCTGTATCAGGCCAAGTTTAAATATATCCGTAAAAGGGTATATTAGATTGAAGGTGCGGATAGGGTCATTCTCAATAACTTCAAACCCTACCGTGCATCTCCAAGTCTAATTCTGTCCGTAAACGTATATCTGTCATCCACCGCCTAAATACTAGTCCTACAATTTATATTCAGCTAAATCTGTGGTTACAGCTGTGCCTGTATTAGTGTAATACGGTACCTAAGTAGATAGCCAGATAGTATTAGGTGCCTGTAAAAAAAAAGGCCTGAATTTGAATTCAATACATTGGGCCAAATAATTTTTTTCTTATTGTGGTGAACGGTAACAATGAGGAAAACATCTAGTAAGGGACGCGGACATGGTCGTGGTGGTGTTAGTGGACCCTCTGGTGCTGGGAGAGGACGTGGCCGTTCTGCCACAGCCAGACGTCCTAGTGTACCAACACCCTCAGGTCCCAGTAGACGCCAGAATTTACAGCGATATTTGGTGGGGCCCAATGCCGTTCTAAGGATGGTAAGGCCTGAGCAGGTACAGGCATTAGTCAATTGGGTGGCCGACAGTGGATCCAGCACGTTCACATTATCTCCCACCCAGTCTTCTGCAGAAAGCGCACAGATGGCGCCTGAAAACCAAGCCCATCAGTCTGTCACATCACCCCCATGCATATCAGGGAAACTGTCTGAGCCTCAACTTATGCAACAGTCTCTTATGCTGTTTGAAGACTCTGCTGGCAGGGTTTCCCAAGGGCATCCACCTAGCCCTTCCCCAGCGGTGGAAGACATAGAATGCACTGACGCACAACCACTTATGTTTCCTGATGATGAGGACATGGGAATACCACCTCAGCACGTCTCTGATGATGAAACACAGGTGCCAACTGCTGCGTCTTTCTGCAGTGTGCACACTGAACAGGAGTTCAGGGAGGAAGACTGGGTGGAAGACGATGCAGGGGACGATGAGGTCCTAGACCCCACATGGAATGAAGGTCGTGCCACTGACTTTCAGAGTTCGGAGGAAGAGGCAGTGGTGAGACCGAGCCAACAGCGTAGCAAAGAGGGAACAGTGGGCAAAAGCAGAACACCTGCCGCCAAGAGAGTCCGCCTGCTACTGGCCACCGCCATCTGGGACCGAGCACCCCAAAGGCAGCTTCAAGGAGTTCCCTGGCGTGGCAGTTCTTCAAACAATGTGCTGACGACAAGACCCGAGTGGTTTGCACGCTGTGCCATCAGAGCCTGAAGCGAGGCATTAACGTTCTGAACCTTAGCACAACCTGCATGACTAGGCACCTGCATGCAAAGCATGAACTGCAGTGGAGTAAACACCTTAAAAACAAGGAACTCACTCAGGCTCCCCCTGCTACCTCTTCTGCTGCTGCCGCCTTGGCCTCTTCCTCCGCCTCTGGAGGAACGTTGGCACCTGCCGCCCAGCAAACAGAGGATGTACCACCAACACCACCACCTCCGTCACCAGGCATCTCAACCATGTCACACGGCAGCGTTCAGCTCTCCATCTCACAAACATTTGAGAGAAAGCGTAAATTCCCACCTAGCCACCCTCGATCCCTGGCCCTGAATGCCAGCATTTCTAAACTACTGGCCTATGAAATGCTGTCATTCAGGCTGGTGGACACAGACAGCTTCAAACAGCTCATGTCGCTTGCTGTCCCACAGTATGTTGTTCCCAGCCGCCACTACTTCTCCAAGAGAGCCGTGCCTTCCCTGCACAACCAAGTATCCGATAAAATCAAGTGTGCACTGCGCAACGCCATCTGTGGCAAGGTCCACCTAATCACAGATACGTGGACCAGTAAGCATGGCTAGGGACGCTATATCTCCCTAACTGCACACTGGGTAAATGTAGTGGTGGCTGGGCCCCAGGCGGAGAGCTGTTTGGCTCACGTCCTTCCGCCACCAAGGATCGCAGGGCAACATTCTTTGCCTCCTGTAGCCTCCTCCTCCTACTCGGCTTCCTCCTCCTCTTCTTCCACCTGCTCATCCAGTCAGCCACACACCTTCACCACCAACTTCAGCACAGCCCGGGGTAAACGTCAGCAGGCCATTCTGAAACTCATATGTTTGGGGGACAGGCCCCACACCGCGCAGGAGTTGTGGCGGGTATTGAACAACAGACCGACGAGTGGTTGCTGCCGGTGAGCCTCAAGCCCGGCCTGGTGGTGTGCGATAATGGGCGAACTCTCGTCGCAGCTCTGGGACTAGCCGGTTTGACGCACATCCCTTGCCTGGCGCATGTGCTGAATTTGGTGGTGCAGAAGTTCATTCACAACTACCCCGACATGTCAGAGCTGCTGCATAAAGTGCGGTCCGTCTGTGCGCGCTTCCGGCGTTCACATCCAGCCGCTGCTCGCCTGTCTGCGCTACAGCGTAACTTCGGCCTTCCCGCTCACCGCCTCATATGCGACGTGCCCACCAGGTGGAACTCCACCTTGCACATGCTGGAGAGACTGTGCGAGCAGCAGCAGGCCATAGTGGAGTTTCAGCTGCAGCACGCACGGGTCAGTCGCACTGCGGAACAGCACCACTTCACCACCAATGACTGGGCCTCCATGCAAGACCTGTGTGCCCTGTTGCGCTGTTTTGAGTACTCCACCAACATGGCCAGTGGCCGTTATCAGCGTTACAATACCACTTCTATGTCTCCTTGAGAAAACACTTAGGGCGATAATGGAAGAGGAGGTGGATCAGGAGGAGGAGGAGGAGGAGGAGGAAGAGGGGTCATTTTTAGCACTTTCAGGCCAGTCTCTTAGAAGTGACTCAGAGGGAGTTTTTTTGCAACAGCAGAGGCCAGGTACAAATGTGGCCAGACAGGGCCCACTACTGGAGGACAAAGATGAGGAGAAGGTGGAGGAGGATGAGGATGAAGCATGTTCACAGTGGGGTGGCACCCAACGCAGCTCGGGCCCATCACTGGTGCGTGGCTGGGGGGAAACACAGGACGATGACGATACGCCTCCCACAGAGGACAGCTTGTCCTTACCTCTGGGCAGCCTGGCACACATGAGCGACTACATGCTGCAGTGCCTGCGCAACGACAGCAGAGTTGCCCACATTTTAACGTGTGCGGACTACTGGGTTGCCACCCTGCTGGATCCCCGGTACAAAGACAATGTGCCCACCTTACTTCCTGCACTGGAGCGTGATAGGAAGATGCGCGAGTACAAGCGCACCTTGGTAGACGCGCTACTGAGAGCATTCCCAAATGTCACAGGGGAACAAGTGGAAGCCCAAGGCGAAGGCAGAGGAGGAGCAAGATGTCGCCAACGCAGCTGTGTCACGGCCAGCTCCTCTGAGGGCAGGGTTAGCATGGCAGAGATGTGGAAAAGTTTTGTCAACACGCCACAGCTAACTGCACCACCACCTGATACGGAACGTGTTAGCAGGAGGCAACATTTCACTAACATGGTGGAACAGTATGTGTGCACACCCCTCCACGTACTGACTGATGGTTCGGCCTCATTCAACTTCTGGGTCTCCAAATTGTCCACGTGGCCAGAGCTAGCCTTTTATGCCTTGGAGGTGCTGGCCTGCCCGGCAGCCAGCGTTTTGTCTGAACGTGTATTCAGCACGGCAAGGGGCGTCATTACAGACAAACGCAGCCGCCTGTCTACAGCCAATGTGGACAAGCTGACGTTCATAAAAATGAACCAGGCATGGATCCCACAGGACCTGTCCATCCCTTGTGCAGATTAGACATTTATAACTACCTCCCCTTAACCATATATTATTGTACTCCCGGGCACTTCCTCATTCAATCCTCTTTTTATTTTCATTTTACCATTATATTGCGGGGCAACCCAAAGTTGAATGAACCTCTCCTCTGTCTGGGTGCCGGGGC
Organism: Bufo bufo; assembly: GCF_905171765.1. Taxonomy (NCBI): domain Eukaryota; kingdom Metazoa; phylum Chordata; class Amphibia; order Anura; family Bufonidae; genus Bufo; species Bufo bufo. Next base: position 123,447,111 of record NC_053395.1, on the reverse strand, counting down.
CTAAAAATATCTGACATTGGCCTGTTCCAGTGGTGGGTGACATGAAGCCTGATTGTCTGCTATGACATGAAGCCTGATTCTCTGCTATGGGACCTCTCTCCTCTGTCTGGGTGCCGGGGCCTAAACATATCTGACAGTGGCCTGTTCCAGTGTTGGGTGACATGAAGCATGATTCTCTGCTATGACATGAAGCCTGATTCTCTGCTATGGAACCTCTCTCCTCTGTCTGGGTGCCGGGGCCTAAAAAATATCTGACAGTGGCCTATTCCAGTGTTGGGTGACATGAAGCATGATTCTCTGCTATGACATGAAGCCTGATTCTCTGCTATGGGACCTCTCTCCTCTGTCTGGGTGCCGGGGCCTAAAAATATCTGACAGTGGCCTGTTCCAGTGTTGGGTGATATGAAGCATGATTCTCTGCTATGACATGAAGCCTGATTCTCTGCTATGGGACCTCTCTCCTCTGTCTGGGTGCCGGGGCCTAAAAATATCTGACAATGGCCTGTTCCAGTGTTGGGTGACATGAAGCCTGATTCTCTGCTATGACATGAAGCCTGAATCTCTGCTATGGGACCTCTCTCCTCTGTCTGGGTGCCGGGGCCTAAAAATATCTGACAATGGCCTGTTCCAGTGGTGGGTGACATGAAGCCTGATTCTCTGCTATGACATGAAGCCTGATTCTCTGCTATGGGACCTCTCTCCTCTGTCTGGGTGCCGGGGCCTAAAAATATCTGACAGTGGCCTGTTCCAGTGTTGGGTGACATGAAGCATGATTCTCTGCTATGACATGAAGCCTGATTCTCTGCTATGGGACCTCTCTCCTCTGTCTGGTTGCTGGGCCCTAAAAATATCTGACAGTGGCCTGTTCCAGTGTTGGGTGACATGAAGCCTGATTCTCTGCTATGGGACCTCTCTCCTCTGTCTGGGTGCCGGGGCCTAAACATATCTGACAGTGGCCTGTTCCAGTGTTGGGTGACATGAAGCATGATTCTCTGCTATGACATGAAGCCTGATTCTCTGCTATGGAACCTCTCTCCTCTGTCTGGGTGCCGGGGCCTAAAAAATATCTGACAGTGGCCTATTCCAGTGTTGGGTGACATGAAGCATGATTCTCTGCTATGACATGAAGCCTGATTCTCTGCTATGGGACCTCTCTCCTCTGTCTGGGTGCCGGGGCCTAAAAATATCTGACAGTGGCCTGTTCCAGTGTTGGGTGATATGAAGCATGATTCTCTGCTTTGACATGAAGCCTGAATCTCTGCTATGGGACCTCTCTCCTCTGTCTGGGTGCCGGGGCCTAAAAATATCTGACAATGGCCTGTTCCAGTGGTGGGTGACATGAAGCCTGATTCTCTGCTATGGGACCTCTCTCCTCTGTCTGGGTGCCGGGGCCTAAAAATATCTGACAGTGGCCTGTTCCAGTGTTGGGTGACATGAAGCATGATTCTCTGCTATGACATGAAGCCTGATTCTCTGCTATGGGACCTCTCTCCTCTGTCTGGTTGCTGGGCCCTAAAAATATCTGACAGTGGCCTCTTCCAGTGTTGGGTGACATGAAGCCTGATTCTCTGCTATGGGACCTCTCTCCTCTGTCTGGGTGCCGGGGCCTAAAAATATCTGACAATGGCCTTTTCCAGTGGTGGGTGACATGAAACCTAATTCTCTGCTATGACATGAAGCCTGATTCTCTGCTATGGGACCTCTTTCCAATTGATATTGGTCAATTTTTATTTATTTTATTTTTATTTTTATTCATTTCCCTATCCACATTTGTTTGCAGGGGATTTACCTAAATTTTGCTGCCTTTTGCAGCCCTCTAGCCCTTTCCTGGGCTGTTTTACAGCCTTTTTAGTGCCGAAAATTTCGGGTCCCCATTGACTTCAATGGGGTTCGGGGCGAAGTTCGGGTCGAGTTCGGATCCCGAACCCGAACATTTCCGGGAAGTTCGGCCGAACTTCTCGAACCCGAATATCCAGGTGTTCGCTCAACTCCAGTTGTGTCCTGTGATAGCAATGAAAGAATGGGCAGTCATTAGCTCTAATACTCCAGGACCATTGTTTAAGCATCTGGACAATTCTCCGTTGACTACATTCCAATTTAACTTTATCTTGTCAAAATGCAAGGAACAATTTAATTTATCCAATGAAAAACTTTCTGCACACTCCTTCAGGATAGTAGCAGCAACACATGCTTATAGACTAGGTTTGAATGAGAGCACAATAAAGAAGATAGGCAGGTGGAAGTCTAAGATATATTGTTTATACATCAGACCTGAACTGTTATCTTGATTCATTTACAGAATTGAAGATCATATGGATTATAGGGAACAAACTCATCACAGCGGCCTGCCAGCGCTCTGCGATGAGGTTCAAATCTGACAATTTGGGTTTTGGTGGTTAAATAAGTTGTACTAATTTGGGTTTTGGGAATAACAGCTGAGAACTTTGCCAATATCTTCCAGTCAGGAACATATCAGAGCCCCTCATGCACCACGTCATGGTGTCTCAGCACGCATGGGGTCCTACCACTCAACTGCCCATGGTGTGTGAACAGGGTCTGAACCAACTCACAGCCAGACTCTCACATGCCTCCATAGTGGTATCTCCAATGCACTGTGAGGTAGGATAAAGCTGTGAGCCGCACCCACAACAGACCATGTGACACAGAAGATACCAGGTGCAAAAGAATGTTACCAACAAAATAAAGTGGCATATTCCATACACATAAGGACAAAAACATAAGGCCTAAACGGTTGAAAATGCTCCAAACCCAGACACTGTAGCGTGTCTATAACCTGGGGAGCAATTCCTCCGCATGAGGTCCGCAGACAACGGCAATCCCCACCATCAGCACATTTTGTGGTTCATGCGGTCCGCCCGGGCATCCTCCATTGTACACATTTTTTGCTGCGGATTGCCGTTTTCTGCGGACCGCATGCGGAGGAATTGCCCCCCTGGTTATAGACACGCTACTTTTTTCAGTGAGTTTTTGGGAATAACACGATAATATTTTGGAGAGGTATACCAGGTATTCATTTACACCAAATTTATTCTATTTGTGTTTCTGTCTCTGGGGTCTGGCCGGTACCCAGCTTAGTTCTATTTCACGTAGGTACCAACGATATAGGAAGATTAAGCACACACTTGTTCCATGTTTGGGTATATAATATGCACTTATTTATAATAAGCATCGGAATTGGATTGTTATGAGACATCCAAATATATATTTTTTATTATTAGATTTTTTGTAATCATGTATAGTACTTATTTATAATGTACACTTTGAATGCACTGGTATGTGATTATGCCTTTACATTATGTATGCATCATGACAAAATATTTCCCTTGGCTATCTATGTTCACATGATCATGTATGGTACTTATCGATCAATTATATTGTGATTTGAGGATTACATGATTCCACCCATGGAATAATACATGACTCCATCTATGAATGGAATGTTTTGATTTTGTATACATTGGATGGATCATGATATATCTAGTGCCGTATTTATGATCATGTATTTTTAAGGAATTCTGTATTTAGAGGTGTGTAAACACATTTAAGTCTCTCAAAAATCATGACATTATGCTTTCCCCTTCCCCTCCTCTTGATATTATTATGTATGTAAATGTATTCAGCTCCTTATTGGTATCCCATATTGCCAACAACCCTATGTAGACTTCGCTTGGGCTATATAGTGTAAACCATATAGTTACAGTCATGTCCATAAATATTGGGACATCGACACAATTCTAAAATTGTTGGCTCTATACACCACCACAATGGATTTGAAATAAAACGAACAAGATGTGCTTTAACTACAGACTGTCAGCTTTAATTTGAGGGTATTTACATCCAAATCAGGTGAACGGTGTAGGAATTACAACAGTTTGCATATGTGCCTTCCACTTGTTAAAGGACCAAAAGTAATGGGACAGAATAATAAGCATAAATGTCACAACCAGACAGCTGAGAAGCTCTGACAGGAGCTTTCCAGATCCTCCTCCTTGAGTTTCTTTGTTTTGGTTAAGTTCCTCATCTCGTTAGTCTATCTCAGCTGTCATGCAGTTGGACTGATTGTTTCCCTTTAAGTTCCTCCCCATGATGCATTAGGTTGCGGCTTATACAACTTCCTGGAGTGTGTGTGCATGCTGTTTCTATTCCTCAGTCCTCTGCAAGATAAGTGCTGTTCCTTTATTTGTGATTTTCTGTCTGCTGGATTTTCAGGTGACCCTGACTCCCTCCGTGTCTAGTGTAGGGAGCCGGTGGTCGTGTCCCCTCACTATTGTAGGGTCTTCAGGTATTAGATAGCCGAGGTACGTGGATATGCGCCCATCCACCTTTGGGGTGTTCGCATAGGCTGAGCAATTAGGGAGAGTGGCAGGTCTCATGTAGGGGTCTCCCTTTTGTTCCTTAGTTGTGGATCCAGTGAGTCATTATTGTATTGCATTGTCTTGTTTCCTGTACACCATCCGTGACATTATAAGCCGCAACCTAATGCATCATGGGGAGGAACTTAAAGGGAAGCAATCAGTCCAACTGCATGACAGCTGAGATAGACTAACGAGATGAGGAACTTAACCAAAACAAAGAAACTCAAGGAGGAGGATCTGGAAAGCTCCTGTCAGAGCTTCTCAGCTGTCTGGTTGTGACAATAAATCAAACTTTCACTTTTTAATACTTGGTTGCAAATCCTTTGCAGTCAATTACAGCCTGAAGTTTGGAACGCATAGACATCACCAGACGCTGGGTTTCATCCCTGGTGATGCTCCGCCAGGCCTCTACTGCAACTGTCTTCAGTTCCTGCTTGTTCTTGGGGCATTTTCCCTTCAGTTTTGTCTTCAGCAAGTGAAATGCATGCTCGATTGGATTTAGGTCAGGTGATTGACTTGGCTATTGCATAACATTCCACGTCTTTCCCTTAAAAAACTCTTTGGTTGCTTTTGCAGTAGGTTTTGGGTCATTGTCCATCTGCACTGTGAAGCGCCGTCCAATGAGTTCTGAAGCATTTGGCTGAATATGAGCAGATAATATTGCCCGAAACACTTCAGAATTCATCCTGCTGCTTTTGTCAGCAGTCACCAGCAATCACATCATCAATAAATACAAGAGAACCAGTTCCATTGCCAGCCATACATGCCCATGCCATGACACTACCACCACATGCTTCACTGATGAGGTGGTATGCTTAGGATCATGAGCAGTTCCTTTCCTTCTCCATACTCTTCTCTTCCCATCACTCTGGTACAAGTTGATCTTGGTCTCATCTGTCCATTGGATGTTGTTCCAGAACTGTGAAAGCTTTTTTAGATGTCGTTTGGCAAACTCCTGTTTTTGAAGCTCAGCAATGGTTTACATCTTGTAGTGAACCCTCTGTATTCACTTCTGGTGAAGTCTTCTCTTGATTGTTGACTTTGACACACATACACCTACCTCATGGAGAGTGTTCTTGATCTGGCCAACTGTTGTGACGGGTGTTTTCTTCACCAGGGAAAGAATTCTTCGGTCATCCACCACAGTTGTTTTCCGTTTTCTTTCAGATCTTTTGGTGTTGCTGAGCTCGCCGTTGCGTTCCTTATTTTTAAGAATGCTCCAAACAGTTGTTTTGGCCACGCCTAATGTTTTTGCTGTCTCTCTGATGGGTTTGTTTTGTTTTTTCAGCCTAATGATGGCTTGCTTCGCTGATAGTGACAGCTCTTTGGATCTCATCTTGAGAGTTGACAGCAACAGATTCCAAATGCAAATAGCACACTTGAAATTAACTCTGGACCTTTTATCTGCTCATTGTAATTGGGATAATGAGGGAATAACACACACCTGGCCATGGAACAGCTAAGAAGCCAATTGTCCCATTACTTTTGGTTCCTTAACAAGTGGGAGGCACATATGAAAACTGTTGTAATTCCTACACCGTTCACCTGATTTGGATGTAAATACCCTCAAATTAAAGCTAACAGTCTGCAGTTAAAGCACATCTTGTTCGTTTCATTTCAAATTCATTGTGGTAGTGTATAGAGCCAAAAATGTTAGAATTGTGTCGATGTCCCAATATTTATGGACCTGACTGTATATATTTGGGTTCTGACATTTTCATAGCCGGATATTACTTACGTCTGACAGGCTGATGCAGGGCTGTGTTGTGATGCGCTGTGCGCCGGGTCACGTGGGGACGCCGCTACGTTTCCTTGGGAGGCGGGCTGGAACGCATGGCTTGCGTTCCACCCCTCCTCCTGATGAATGCGGCATCTCCATGCTGTACTCGGCGCACATCATCAGGCACAAGCGCTCGATAGCAAGCATCAGCTGCTATATATGATTAGTCGATGCCTTGAAGCTACATGGGGGGTATAAAGAGGGGATCATGGCCACATTTCATTAACCTCCTGACGAAGCTGAGGCGAAACGCGCATCGGGGTTTCCAGCCTGTCCTGTGCCTGCTGTCTCTGCCCTCCATCATGTCTCTTGGTATGTTATGATTATTTCATCAGATGCCTATATGCGGGGTGTATTTATAGCCTTCATTAGATGGTTTGGTGTATGGAGATGCATTTATTTGAGTATTCCAGATAGATATTATTTTACTCCTTGTTGCCATTTGTGTATTACTAGGGGCCCTACACTTATATACTCGCATAGCAGCTATGCAATGGAGTGATGATCACAGTTACCTTTAGCGGTTAGTACCTTATACCACTTATCTGTGAATCACCCCAATGCATACCATGCATACACCTGACATGTGTTTCACCTTTTTGGCGGGTTGTTGAGACACCGGCCGGGGGACTACGGCATCTAGTTTTTCTGCTGATTTTTCCAGATATATTTTGTGTAACCTTTTATATTTGTGTAATCATGATTCATTTGTGATTAAATAAAGTATATATTTTTGAATATATTGGGCATGCTATGGTTGTTTTTTAGCAACATTTTTAGGTTTGTATGATTGGTTTCCTGCTTGCCCTACCTTACAGCATCATAGTGAGGCTTTCTTTCTTTTGGTTCTTTGTTCTTAAAAGAGTTGAAAAACACTATGTTTAATGTACAAGCGTTATTGCATCAGTCTAATCTAATCCTGTCAGATATTATTCCTAAATGGGAATGGGAAATCCGGTCAGCTATCTTTCATGGAGAAGATAAGAAAGCGTGTGAATAGAAACATGGAAAAATTCATGATTGATAATAATAACCCGTCTTGCAGAAATAAGGAATTGGAGGGATTCGTTGAAGGTTTGTACAATGAAAGCAAGCTGTCAGATATAGGTTTAGACATACTTAACATAGGTTTACAAAACTTAATAGAGATAGGACATGGTGTGTCTTAGCCATTTAGCTATGCTTTATGGCGTAAGGGGCAGGGTTGAGCGGACCCGAACCAGAACTTTTCAGTAAAGGTTCGGGTTCAGGTTCGGTGTTCCGCGAGTTAATGGCCCTTTTTTGAAAGGCTGCAGAGCGTTTAACTCGTGTGCCCTTAGAAGCCATCACAGCCATGCCTACTAATGGCATGGCTGTGATTGGCCAGTGCAGCATGTGACCCAGCGCTGCAAGTCACTCTGCTCTGATTAGTGTAGGGATAGGATGATGCTGCTGTGAGGGAGAGAATAGGATAGAATCTTTAATCTGAAGTTCTTGTTAACTCAGCGATCTACCTAGATTTTGTTTTGTGGGTGCAGTGCACAATCTTTTTACCCTGCCCTGAGCCCAGGACACAGAAAATAAACTTTTATCCATCTGTTAGTTAGGTGGGCGGCAGCGGCCATTTTATGCAAGTTCTGTGCACCACCACAGCATATGTGCATTTGTGACAGTTAAATAGAAGCCTGAAATACTGCAATTATATTCTGGGTTTAAAAAAAATCACCCATTTTTGGCAAGACCCTACGTCTGTGGCCTTTGCAGCATTTATCTATGTGCAATTTAAGCTTGAAATACTGCAATCATTTTCATGGTTTTAAAAAACATCAATTTTTGGCAATACCCTCCATCTGGGGCCTATGCATTAGTCAGTGCGCAATTTATACTTGAAATACAGAAATAATTTTCTGGGTTTTAAAAAACACCCTTTTTGGGTAAAATACTCAATTTTACAGCCCTTGCTGCATCTGTCAGTGTGAAATTCAAGCGTTATATACTGCTGTCATATTCTGTTATAAAAAAAAACACCCATTTAGGGCAAAATCCTAATTTTACAAACTAAGAAGACAGGTTGGCATTAGCAGGAGGTGCTCAAACCCACATGCAGTTGTGCATATATATAGGGGAGCAAATCCTGCACTTGTGGCCCGTTGCTAATGGCAATCCCCAGCAAAATGCATACAATGGAGGATGCCCGCGGCGAACCACAAGTACCACAATAGACATCCTACACAAGATAACAAGTGCGAATGTCATAATTAATATAACAATATAACAAAACAATAACAAGGACAGGTGCACTCTGCAGTCTCACTAGACCCTCAAACTGATTTTAAAATTGAGAGATTAGTCAACATGTCCTACGGTGTAGAACATGTCTAAGCCCGGACACCATGCCAAGGTTTCTCAAGTAGCCCGGGACCTAACACTCTCCTACCTGAGCCGTATGGGCGATACCAGGAGCCAGTGGGCAAATTACAGGAGCATAAGGCCGACTCACAAACAGCTCACCAGTTACCTCCAGCATGTAGCCATGCTTCCAATGGGAGGAGGGAGGAGTCTGCGAGTCCCACTCAAGACTGGCTGATATGTCCCAGGCCTCACAGGTGCACCTAAATGTGGCCTGTAGATGGAAAACAGGCACATTTAAATTGGAGTTTATACACCTCCAGAAATCTATATATACAAACTAAGAAGACAGGTTGGCATTAGCAGGAGGTGCTCAAACCCACATGCAGTTGTGCATATATATAGGGGAGAAAATCCTGCACTTGTGGCCCGTTGCTAATGGCAATCCCCAGCAAAATGCATACAATGGAGGATGCCCGCGGCGAACCACAAGTACCACAATAGACAATCTCTCAATTTTAAAATCAGTTTGAGGGTCTAGTGAGACTGCAGAGTGCACCTGTCCTTGTTATTGTTTTGTTATATTGTTATATTAATTATGACATCCGCACTTGTTATCTTGTGTAGGATGTCTATTGTGGTACTTGTGGTTCGCCGCGGGCATCCTCCATTGTATGCATTTTGCTGGGGATTGCCATTAGCAACGGGCCACAAGTGCAGGATTTGCTCCCCTATATATATGCACAACTGCATGTGGGTTTGAGCACCTCCTGCTAATGCCAACCTGTCTTCTTAGTTTGTATATATAGATTTCTGGAGGTGTATAAACTTCAATTTAAATGTGCCTGTTTTCCATCTACAGGCCACATTTAGGTGCACCTGTGAGGCCTGGGACATATCAGCCAGTCTTGAGTGGGACTCGCAGACTCCTCCCTCCTCCCATTGGAAGCATGGCTACATGCTGGAGGTAACTGGTGAGCTGTTTGTGAGTCGGCCTTATGCTCCTGTAATTTGCCCACTGGCTCCTGGTATCGCCCATACGGCTCAGGTAGGAGAGTGTTAGGTCCCGGGCTACTTGAGAAACCTTGGCATGGTGTCCGGGCTTAGACATGTTCTACACCGTAGGACATGTTGACTAATCTCTCAATTTTAAAATCAGTTTGAGGGTCTAGTGAGACTGCAGAGTGCACCTGTCCTTGTTATTGTTTTGTTATATTGCAAAATCCTAATTTTGCAGCGTTTGCTGCATCTGTCATTGTTAAATACAAGCTTGAAATACTTCAATATTTTTCTTGGTTTTAAAAAACACCCATTTTGGCAATACTCTTCATCTGGGGCCTATGCAACATTAGTCAGTGTGCAATTTAAGCTTGAAATATAGCAATAATTTTCTGGGTTTTAAAAAACACCCATTTTTGGCAATACCCTCCATCTGGGGCCTATGCAGCATTAGTCAGTGTGCAATTTAAGCTTGAAATACTGCAATAATTTTCTGGGTTTTAAAAAACACAATTTTTGGGCAAAAGAATAAATTTTACAGCCCTTGTTGCATCTGTCAGTGTGAAATACAAGCTTGAAATACAGCAATAATTTTCTGGGTTTAAAAAAGCACCCCTGTTTGGCAATACCCTCTATCTGGGGCCTATGCAGGTTTTGTCAGCGCAATATAAGCTTGAAATACTTCAATAATTTTCTGGGTTTAAAAAAGCACCCATTTTTGGCAATACCCTCCATCTGGGGCCTATGCAGCATTAGTCAGTGTGATGTTTAACCGCCTCACGTCCGCCCATAGGATATAAACGTCCTATGGGTGGACGTCTATTTCTGACAGCACGTTTTAAAACGTCCTGTCAGAAATAGCAGCTGCACGCTAATCGTGCAGCTGCTGATCGGGTTGCCCGCTGTCAGTGACAGCAGGGCAACCCAGAGAGGAGGCAGGGACAGTGCCCAGGTGTCCCTGCCTCCACGATCGCTGCAGACACAGCGCTCACCGAGCGCTGTGTCTGCAGAGCAGGAAGCGCTATGTGCTTCCTGTTCCGGCCCGGCGGTCATGTGACCGCCGTGACCGGAGAGTGCAGGGGCTGTGTGAGGTCTCTCAGAGACCTCGATCAGCCCTGCTGTGAGGCTGTACAGCGCAGGATTGCTGCTGTACAGCCTCCATAGGGGTGCATTTGTTCTGTAACTGGGGCTACTATGTCAGCCCCAGTTACAGGAGAAATCAACTGTGAAAAAAAAAAGAAAAAGTGAAGTAAATGTCCCCCAGAGGTCTTGTATGACCTTATGGGGGACGAAAAGTGTAAAAAAAAAAAAAAAAAAAAATAAAGGGTTGAAAAAATAAAATAAAATAAAGTTTCACATGTAAAAAAAAAAAGTTCCCAAGTAAGGAATAAAAAAAAAAAATTAAAAATAGAAAAATTAAAATAAAATAGACATATTAGGTATCGCCGCGTCCGTAAAAACCAGCTCTATAAAAGTATCACATGACCTAACCCCTCGGGTGAACACCGTAAAAAAAAAAAAAAAAAAAACTGTCAAAACAAGCAATTTTTGTCACCTTGCATCACAAAAGGTGCAACACCAAGTGATCAAAAACGCGTATGTCCCACAAAATAGTACCAATAAAACCGTCACCTCATCCCGCAAAAAATGAGCCCCTACATAAGAAAATCTCTTAAAAAATAAAAAAACTATAGCTCTTAGAACATGGAGACACTAAAACATCATTTTTTTGGTTTCAAAAATGCTATTATTGTGTTAAAGTGAAACAAATAAAAAAAAGTATACATATTAGGTATTGCCGCGTCCGTAAAAACCAGCTCTATAAAAATATCAGATGACCTAACCCCTCGGGTGAACACCGTAAAAATAAAAAAATAAAAACTGTGTCAAAACAAGCAATTTTTGTCACCTTGCATCACAAAAGGTGCAACACCAAGTGATCAAAAATGCGTATGTCCCACAAAATAGTACCAATAAAACCGTCACCTCATCCCGCAAAAAATGAGCCCCTACATAAGAAAATCTCTTAAAAAATAAAAAAAACTATAGCTCTTAGAACATGGAGACACTAAAACATCATTTTTTTGGTTTCAAAAATGCTATTATTGTGTTAAAGTGAAACAAATAAAAAAAAGTATACATATTAGGTATTGCCGCGTCCGTAAAAAACAGCTCTATAAAAATATCAGATGACCTAACCCCTCGGGTGAACACCGTAAAAATAAAAAAATAAAAACTGTGTCAAAACAAGCAATTTTTGTCACCTTGCATCACAAAAGGTGCAACACCAAGTGATCAAAAATGCGTATGTCCCACAAAATAGTACCAATAAAACCGTCACCTCATCCCGCAAAAAATGAGCCCCTACATAAGAAAATCTCTCAAAAAATAAAAAAACTATAGCTCTCAGAACATGGACACATTAAAACATAATTTTTTTGTTTCAAAAATGCTATTATTGTGTAAAACTTTAATAAATGAGAAAAAGTATACATATTAGGTATCGCCACGTCCGTAACAATCTGCTCTATAAAAATGTCACTTGACTGAACCCCTCAGGTGAACGCTGTAAAAATAAATAAATAGAAACTGTGCTAAAACAACCAATTTTTTGGTCACCTTGCCCCATAAAGTGTTATAATGAATGATCAAAAAATCATATGTACCCAAAACTAGTACTAATAAAACTGGCACCTTATCCCCTAGTTTCCAAAATGGGGTCACTTCTTGGGAGTTTCTACTGTAAGGGTGCATCAGGGGGCTTCAAATGGGACATGGCATCTAAAAACCATGTGGAGTTCCTTTTCTTCTGCGCCCTGCCGTGTGCCCATACAGCAGTTTATGACCACATGTGGGGTGTTTCTGTAAACCGCAGAATCTGGGTAATAAATATTGAGTTTTGTTTGGCTGTTAACCATCGATGTGTTAAAGAAAAAAATTGATTAAAATGGAAAATCTGCCAAAAAAGTGAAATTTAAAAATTTGATCTCCATTTTCCTTTAATTCTTGTGGAACGCCTAAAGGGTTAACAAAGTTTGTAAAATCGGTTTTGAATACATTGAGGGGTGTAGTTTCTACAATGGGGTCATTTATGGGGGTATCCACTATGTAGGCCCCACAAAGTGACTTCAGACCTGAACTGGTCCTTATAAAGTGGATTTTGGCAATTTTCTTAAAAATTTGAAGAATTCCTTCTAAACTTCTAAGCCTTCTAACGTCCTAAAAAAATAAAATTACATTTCCAAAATGATGCCAACATAAAGTAGACATATGGGGAATGTTAAATAATAAATATTTTATGAGGTATCACTTTCTGTTTTAAAAGCAGAGAAATTGAAATTTAGAAAATTGCGAATTTTTCAAATTTTTGGGTAAATTTGGGATTTTTTCATAAATAAAGGTGAAATATTTTGACTCAAATTTATGACTATCATGAAGTACAATGTGTCACGAGAAAACAATCTCTGAATGAGTTGGATAAATAAAGGCGTTCCAAAGTTATTACCACATAAAGTGAGATATGTCAGTTTTGCAAAATTTGGCCTGGTCAGGAAGGGGGCAAAGGGCCCAGATGGGAAGTGGTTAAGCTTGAAATACTGCAATAATTTTCTGGGTTTTAAAAAAACACCCTTTTTGGGCAAAATACTACATTTTACAGCCATTGTTGCATCTTTCAGTGTGAAATACAAGCGTTAGATATTGCTGTCATATTCTGTTATTAAAAAAACACCCTTTTTTTGGCAAAATACAAAATTTTACAGCCCTGGTTACATCTGTCAGTGTGAAATACAAGCGTTAGATACTGCTGTCATATTCTGTTAAAAAAACACTCTTTTTGGGCAAAATACTAAATTTTACAACCCTTGTTGCATCTGTCAGTGTGAAATACAAGCGTTAGATACTGCTGTCATATTCTGTAATAAAAAAAAAAAACATTTTGGGCAAAATACAGAATTTGCAGCCTTTGCTGCATCTGTCATTGTGCGATACATGCGTTAGATACTGGTGTTCTATTCTGTTATTTAAAAAAACCCACCCATTTTGGGCAAAAAACTAATTTTGCAGCCTTTGCTGCATCTGTCAGTGTGAGATACACACGTTAGATAGTGGTGTTCTATTCTGTTATTAAAAAAACACCCATTTTGGACCTAATACTAAATTTGCGGCCTTGGCTGCATCTGTCAGTGTGAGATACAAGCTTGAAATACAGCAATAATATTAAAAAATATATAAAAACACCCATTTTGGGCAAAATACTGAATTTTGCAGTCTTAGCTGCATCTGTCAGTGTGAGATACCTGCTTTAGATAGTGGTGTTCTATTCTGTTATAAAAAAAACACCCATTTTGGGCCAAATACTAAATTTGCGGCCTTGGCTGCATCTGTCAGTGTGAGATACACGCGTTAGTGGTGTTCTATTCTGTTATTAAAAAAACACCCATTTTGGACCAAATACAAATTTTTCGGCCTTGGCTGCATCTGTCAGTGTGAGATACAAGCTTGAAATACATATTCTGGGTTTAAAAAAAAAATACTAATTTTGGGCAAAGTACTTAATTTTGCAGCCTTTGCTGCATCTGTCAATGTGAGAAACACGCGTTAGAGACTGCTGTTCTATAAAAAAAACACCCATGTTGGGCCAAATACTAAATTTGAGAAATATGAGGAGAGTGTCAAATAAGGGACATATCCCCGGTCGTGGTGCTGCTGGTGGAGCTCCTGTTGCAGGGAGAGGACGTGGTCAATCTGTGCCAGCTACACGCACAAGTGAAACACTTTCCTCAGGTGCGAGTAGGCGACAGAACCTGCAGCAGCATTTGGTCGGGCGTAATGCGGCTCTACGAATGGTGAGGCCAGAACAAGTACAGAAGATAGTTGTCACGAGGGTATCAAGAGCCACGTCTGACTCCGTTATACCCGGGGTCAGGAAGTCGCAGCGGGTGGCTGCGCGCTCTATATCTAAAGATCACGTTGTTTCTTAGTGATTGTTTTCTGTGTTTGCCTTGCTATCCTTTTGTCTCACTCAGGGATCCGTAGCTTCTCCTCAGCTGTTTCTTGTCTGCCACTCCCAACCTCCTTATATTCTCCCCTCACACTTCTCTAGTTGCCAGTTATAGAGCTTCCTGCCTGGACATCTATACTGACCCACTGGAGTTGTGAATCCTGGTTGTCGTTCCAGAGTGCTACCCTCCGGATCCCTGTTGGGCTTATTGTTGTCTCCTGTTGTCGCCCACCTGGGATTATATGTTGAGTCTGTGTTGTCTGTCCTCCCCTTGGTGTTTTCCCTTAGAGCTAGTGGTGCGGACTAGTGTTCCCACCGCCCTGTTCACTATCTAGGGCTCAGCTCAGGGAAAGCCAGGGCTTTAGGCACGTGATCGGCGTACGGGTGAGGAACCCGTCTAGGGACGTCAGGGCAGCCAGGTGCCAGCCGCAAGGTGAGTCAGGGGTCACCACCTTCCCTCTCACTTCGGCAGGGCCTTCCTCGTTCCCTCCCTCTGTGTCACGTATGTGATAGCCACGCCGACCGTGATATTATAACTGGCCCTTACTTTTTGAGAAAAAAAAATAAATAAAATTTTATTTGTTGTTTTTTTTTCTCTACTTAGAATCCAATATGGATCCTATTGATGCCTTGGCAGAACAGCTTCAAAGCCTGTCTTTGGAGGTGGCAGGATTGAAGGCGTCTGTTCTCCAACAACAGCAGCAAATGCAGCAGACCGCACCCCCAGCGGTTGCTATGGGTAACCAGGTTGTTACAGAACCCAAGGTTGCTCTTCCTGACAGATTTTCTGGGGGAAGGGACAAATTTGCGACGTTCCGTGAGGCCTGCAAATTATATTTTAAGTTGCGCCCTTACTCCTCAGGTCATGAAGAACAGAGGGTAGGGATTGTCATTTCCCTGCTTCAGGGGGATCCGCAATCCTGGGCGTTCTCGTTACCCCCTGGTTCTCAGGCTCTTCGGTCAGTGGAGGGATTTTTTGGGGCTTTGGGTCTCATATATGATGACCCTGACCGAGTCGCCCTGGCTGAGGGAGATCGGTCAGCAGAGGAATATTGCTCAGAGTTCCGTAGGTGGGCTACGGATACTCAGTGGAACGACCCGGCTCTCAGGAGTCAGTTCTGCTCTGGGTTATCTGAAAGGGTTAAGGATGCACTGGCGCTGTATGAGACCCCCCTTTCCCTTGATGCTGTTATGTCCCTCTCTATCAGAATAGATAGACGTCTTAGGGAGAGATCGAAAATTCCTGAGCAATTGGTTACCTCTCCCAAGCAACAGTCAGCCTGTACTGACTTAGATGAGCCTATGCAGCTAGGCGGAACTTCTCGTCAGGTCCGTCCTCCCGAGGTTCGCCGTAGGGGGGGGCTTGTTTTTTCTGTGGGGGGAAGGGTCATTTCATTAATATCTGTCCCTCCTTTCTCAAAAACAAAAGACCGTCGGAAAACTACTAACCCCGGGCTGTGCGGAGGATGTCAGCCGGGGGGTATACGTTTCCTCCATACGAACATCTCAATTTGTGTTACCAGCGGTCATTGTTTTTGGTGTTAAGACGGAGTCTATTTCTTTTTTTCTAGACAGTGGAGCAGGGGTAAACATGATTGATGCCCATTTTGCCCGCACTATGGGTTTGTCTCTCTGTACGCTGCAGAGACCTATTGCCGTATTCGCTATAGATTCTGCTCCTCTGTCTCAGAGAAACCTCACCCACATTGTTCATAATTTACACCTTCGGGTAGGGGACCACCATAATGAGTGTCTTTCATGTTACGTTCTGGAGGGCCTTCCCTCTCCGGTGGTATTGAGTCTTCCCTGGTTGGTAGCGCACAATCCAGTGGTGGATTGGCAGGCCAGGGAGATATTGGAGTGGAGTGAGCATTGCAGAGAGAATTGCTTAAATAACAATTGCTTAATCGCCTCCATAGTTTCCCTACCTACATTTATTTTGGACTTTGAGGACGTTTTTTCTGAAAAGGGTTGTCAGAAGCTACCACCTCATCGTCCATATGATTGCTCGGTTAACCTGATTCCCGGGGCAAAATTACCCAAGTCCAGGTTGTATAATCTTTCGGGTCCCGAGAGACAAGCCATGAAAGATTATATCTCCGAGAGTCTGGCTAAGGGACACATCAGACCCTCTTCTTCACCCGTGGCTGCAGGGTTTTTCTTTGTTAAAAAGAAAGATGGGGGCCTGCGTCCTTGCTTAGATTTCCGTGAGTTAAACCAGATAACCATCCGTGACCCATACCCTCTTCCTCTCATTCCTGACCTTTTTAATCAGATTGCGGGTGCTAAGTGGTTCTCCAAACTTGGTCTTAGGGGGGCCTACAATCTGATTCGTATCAAGGAAGGGGATGAGTGGAAGACAGCTTTTAACACCCCTGAGGGGCATTATGAAAATCTAGTTATGCCTTTCGGTCTGACCAATGCCCCTGCTGTCTTCCAACATTTCGTTAATGATATTTTTAGTCATCTCATCGGCAGGTTTGTAGTCATATACCTAGATGATATCTTAATTTATTTGGCTGATCTGAAAACACATGAGGTGCATGTCAGGCAAGTACTGCAGGTCCTACGGACGAATAAATTATATGCGAAAATTGAAAAATGTGTCTTCGCCGTTCAGGAATTACAGTTCCTGGGATATCTATTATCTGCTTCAGGTTTCCGCATGGATCCTGGGAAGGTCCAGGCAATTTTAGATTGGGATCTTCCTGAGAACCTTAAAGCCCTACAACGGTTTTTGGGTTTCGCTAATTTCTATAGAAAGTTCATTAAAAATTATTCAGTGATCGTTAAACCCCTTACCGACATGACTAGGAAGGGGACGGATTTTTCCAAATGGTCTGACGCCGCTAAAGATGCATTTTCCTCTCTAAAGGAGAGGTTTACCTCGGCACCTGTTCTTATTCAACCTGATGTCTCCCAGCCTTTTATTGTCGAGGTAGATGCGTCAGAGGTGGGAGTGGGAGCTGTATTGTCTCAGGGTCCGTCTCCTGGCAAATGGCGTCCTTGCGCTTTCTTTTCCAAAAAATTATCTTCTGCAGAGAAGAATTATGATATTGGAAATAGGGAACTGTTGGCGATTAAACTGGCGCTTGAAGAGTGGCGTCACTTCTTAGAGGGAGCAATCCACCCCATCACGGTGATTACGGATCACAAAAACCTTCTGTACCTAGAATCGGCTAAGCGTCTCACCCCTAGACAAGCTAGGTGGTCGCTATTCTTTACCAGATTTAACTTTGTAATCACCTATCGTCCTGGGGCAAAAAATACCAAGGCAGACGCATTATCTCGTAGTTTCCCTGGAGGGGGTAATGTTAGGGATCCGGTACCTATTTTACAAAGAGGAGTGGTTGTCTCTGCTGTACACTCTGTTCTAGAGGGAAAGGTGTTAGAGGCTCAGGGGGACGCCCCGGCCTCTTGCCCCTCAGAGAAATTGTTTGTACCGTTAAACCTGCGTCTTGAATTATTAAAAGAACATCATAATTCGGCACTTGCTGGACACCCGGGTAGTAAAGCAACCTTGGAGCTATTATCTCGTCGTTTTTGGTGGCCAAGGTTGCGTCAGGATGTAATGGATTTCGTGTCTACTTGTTCTACTTGTGCACGCGCGAAAGTCTCTCATACACATCCAGCAGGGTCTTTATTGCCACTTTTCATCCCCAATAGGCCATGGACACATCTGTCAATGGATTTCATCACTGACTTACCGTTGTCGGCGGGTAAAACAGTTATCTTGGTAGTAGTAGACAGGTTTAGCAAAATGGTACACTTTATTGCGCTACCCGCACTTCCTAATGCTAAAACTCTTGCTCAGGTGTTTATCAGTGAAATCGTGAAGCTTCACGGGGTCCCTTCCGATGTGGTTTCGGATCGGGGAACCCAGTTTATTTCTACGTTTTGGAAGGCTTTTTGTTCCCGTTTGGGGGTTCACTTGTCCTTTTCCTCAGCTTTCCATCCTCAGTCGAATGGACAGAATGAGCTTACCAACCAAAACCTAGAAACATATTTAAGGTGTTTTGTGTCTGAAAACCAAGAGTTGTGGTCATCATATTTACCGTTAGCTGAGTTTGCCATAAATAATCATTATCAGGAGTCCACTGGCAAGTCACCATTCCTTGGTGCATACGGTTTTCATTCCCAATTTTGTACTTTCAAAGAGGAGGGGTCTTCTGGGGTTCCCGAAGAGGAAAGGTTTTCTTCATCTCTTTCATCGGTATGGCAGAAGGTGCAAGTTAACTTGAAAAAGATGAGTGGTAAATATAAATGCATGGCCGATAAGAAACGGTCGCCAGGTCCGGACCTAGGAGTGAATGACTATGTGTGGTTGTCTACTAGGAATATTAAGTTGAAGGTTCCTTCTTGGAAACTGGGTCCTAGGTTCATTGGTCCCTATAAAATAGTAGCCGTCATTAACCCTGTGGCTTTTCGCCTGGAGCTACCTCAGACTTTTAAGATCCATAACGTCTTCCATAAATCGTTACTCAAGAATTATGTTCCACCCCTAGAACCATCGCCGCTGCCACCTCCTCCTGTTATTGTGGCTGGTAATCTGGAGTTTCAAATAGCCAGAATTGTTGATTCTCGTCGGGTCCGCCGCTCTCTTCAGTATCTGGTGCATTGGAGGGGTTACGGTCCCGAGGAAAGAATGTGGGTTCCGGCGTCAGAGGTAAACGCCAACAGGTTAATTCAGACTTTCCATGCCTCTCATCCGGAGAGACCTGGTCCTGAGTGTCCGGAGGCCCCTCGTGAAAGGGGGGGTACTGTCACGAGGGTATCAAGAGCCATGTCTGACTCCGTTATACCCGGGGTCAGGAAGTCGCAGCGGGTGGCTGCGCGCTCTATATCTAAAGATCACGTTGTTTCTTAGTGATTGTTTTCTGTGTTTGCCTTGCTATCCTTTTTGTCTCACTCAGGGATCCGTAGCTTCTCCTCCTCAGCTGTTTCTTGTCTGCCACTCCCAACCTCCTTATATTCTCCCCTCACACTTCTCTAGTTGCCAGTTATAGAGCTTCCTGCCTGGACATCTATACTGACCCACTGGAGTTGTGAATCCTGGATGTCGTTCCAGAGTGCTACCCTCCGGATCCCTGTTGGGCTTATTGTTGTCTCCTGTTGTCGCCCACCTGGGATTATATGTTGAGTCTGTGTTGTCTGTCCTCCCCTTGGTGTTTTCCCTTAGAGCTAGTGGTGCGGACTAGTGTTCCCACCGCCCTGTTCACTATCTAGGGCTCAGCTCAGGGAAAGCCAGGGCTTTAGGCACGTGATCGGCGTACGGGTGAGGAACCCGTCTAGGGACGTCAGGGCAGCCAGGTGCCAGCCGCAAGGTGAGTTAGGGGTCACCACCTTCCCTCTCACTTGGGCAGGGCCTTCCTCGTTCCCTCCCTCTGTGTCACGTATGTGATAGCCACGCCGACCGTGATAATAGTAGATTGGGTTGCTGACAGTGCCTACAGTTACTTTACATTGTCTCCCACCCATTCTCCTGCTAAAAGATCAGAGTTGGCACCTGCAGCCGATGTCCATCAGTCTTTCACCTCACCCCCTTGCAAATCAGCCAAGAAGTCTGAGCCCCGAGTCATGTGCAGTCTCTTCTGCTTTCTAAAGACTCTGCTAGCAGGCTTTCCCAGGGCCATCCACCTAGCCCTGCCCCAGAAGTGGAAGAGATTGAGTGCACCAATGCCCAACCACTTATGTTTCAAGATAAGTACATGCGAGGACCACCGCAGCACGTCTCGAATGATGACGAAACACAGGTGCCAACTGCTGTGGCTTTCGAAAGTGTGCAGACCGACAAGGAGGGCAGGGGTGAAGACTGGGTGGAAGATGATGTGGAGGACGATGAGGTCCTCGACCCCACATGGAATCAAGGTCATGCAAGTGACCTGTGTAGTTCGGAGGAAGAGGCGGTGGTTGCACAGAGCCACAAGCACAGCAGAAGAGGGAGCAAGGTGGAAAAGCGGAGCGGCCGTCCCCTAGACAGTACGCCTGCTACTGCCCACCGCAGCAAGGGACCGAGCACACCAAAGCCAGCTCCAAGGAGTTCCCTGGCGTGGCAGGTCTTCAGACAATATGCTGACTACAAGACACGAGTGGTTTGCACGCTGTGCAATCAGAGCCTAAAGCGAGGTATAAACGTTCTCAACCTGAGCACAACCTGCATGACCAGGCATCTAAGTGCAAAGCACGAGCTGCAGTAGAGTAGACACCTCAAAAAACAAGAAAGGTCTCTGGCTCCTCCTGCTTCCTCTTCTGCTGCAGTCTCGGCCTCTTCATCCACCTCTGGAGTGACAGTGCCACCTGCCACCCCGCAAACAGTGGATCTGCCAGCAACACCACTACCATGGTCACCAAGCATCTCCACAATGTCCCCCCTACCCACCCACGATCACTGGCCCTGAATGCCAGCATTTCAAAATTACAGTTTTTTTAAATGCTGTCATTCCGTCTGGTGGAGACGGAGAGTTTTAAAAGCCTTATGGTGGTGGCTGCCTCACAGTACGTCGTGCCCAGCCGCCACTACTTTTCCAGGCGTGCGATACCTTCCCTGCACAACCAAGTGGGGGACAAAATCAGGTGTGCACTGCGCAACGCCATCTGTGGCAAGGTCCACCTAACTACGGATACGTGGACCAGTAAGCACGGTCAAGGACGTTATATCTCCATAACAGCACACTGGGTAAATGCAGTGGCGGCTGGGCCTGAGGCGGATAGCAGTTTGGCGCATGTCCTTCCCCCACCGAGGATTGCAGGGTGATTTAGTTTGCCTCCTGTTGCTCCCTCCTCCTACTCCGCTTCCACATCCTCTACCACCTCCTCATCTGGTTAGCATAACACCTTCATCACCAACTTCAGCTCAGCCAGGGGTAAACGACAGCAGGCAGTTTTAAAACGTATCTGTTTGGGGGACAAACCCCACACCGCGCAGGAGCTGTGAACGGGCCTTGAACAACAGACCGATGAGTGGTTGGTGCCAGTGAACCTCAAGTCCGGCCTGGTGGTGTGCGATAATGGGCAAAATCTAGTAGCAGCTCTGGGACTAGCCGGTTTGATGCACAACCCTTGCCTGGTGCATGTGCTGAATTTGGTGGTGCAGAGGTTCCTTAAAAATTACCTCGATATGTCAGAGCTGCTGCACAAAGTGCGGGCCGTTTGTGCACGCTTTCGGCGTTCTCACCCTGCTGCTGATCGCCTGTCAGCGCTGCAGCATAACTTCGGCCTTCCCGCTCAACGCCTCATATGCGACGTGCCCACAAGATGGAACTCCACCTTGCACCTGCTGGCCAGACTGTGCAAGCAGCAGCAGGCGATAGTGGAGTTTTATCTGCAGCACGCACTGGTGAGTCGCTATGTGGAACAGCACCACTTCACGACCAATGACTGGGCCTCCATGCGAGGCCTTTGTTCCTTGTTGCGCTGTTTCCAGTACTCCACCAACATGACCAGTACCGATAACACCGTTCTCAGCGTTACTATCCCACTTCTATGCCCCCTTGAAAAAACGCTGCTGGCGATGATGGAAGAGGATGTGGCACAGGAGGAGGAGGAGGAAGAGGGATCATTTCATAGGGTTTCCGGCCAGTCATTCACAAGTGGCTCCGAGGGTGGGTTCCTGCACCAACAAACGCCAGGTACACAATTGTCCAGCCAGGACACAGTTCTGGAGGATGACGAGGTGAAGGATGAGGACGAGGAGATGGAGGAGGAGGAACCGTGTTCACAGCAGGGTGGCACCCAAACCAGCTCATGGCCATCACTGGTGCGTGGCTGGAGGGATACAGAGGACACAGACAATACACCTCCCACAGAGGACAGCTTTTCGTTGCCTCTGGGCAGCCTGGCACGCATGAACGATTACATGCTGCAGTGTCTCCGCAATGACCGCCGAGTTGCCCACATTTTAACTTGTGCTGATTACTGGGTGGCCACGCTGCTAGATCCCCTTTACAAGGACAACGTACCGTCCTAAATTCCATCACTGGAGCGTGATGGTAAGATGCGCGAGTACAAGGGCACGCTGGTAGTCGCGCTGCTGGTGGCATTCCCACTTGACAGCGGGGGCACAGAGGAAGCACAAGGCGAAGGCAGAGGAGGAGGAAGAGGTCGCCAATGCAGCTGGGGCACCACCAGCACCTCAGAAGGCAGAGTTAGCATGGCCGAAATGTGGAAAAGCTTTGTCAGCACGCCACAACAACCAGCACCATCAGCTGATATGGAACGTCTTAGCAGGAGGCAGCATTTCAGCAACATGGTGTAGCAGTATGTGTGCACACACCTACACGCACTGAATGACGGGTCTGCCGCCTTCAACTTCTGGGTCTCATAATTGGGCACATGGCCTGAGCTTGCCGTTTACGCCTTGGAGGTGCTTGCCTGCCCTGCAGCCAGTGTATTGTCTGAACGTGTGTTTAGCACGGCAGGGGGTGTTATCACAAGCGCAGCCGCCTGTCCACAGCCAATGTGGACAAGCACACGTTCATTAAAATAAACCAGGCATGGATCCCACAGGACTTGTCTGTACCTTGTTCAGAAAAGACATGTATACCGGCCTTAACCAGCCATTATTATACTTGGATATTTCCCAATCTTTTGGAGTGTAAAAAAAACGGTGTTGGCTACCTCGTCCTCCTCCACCGTCGCTTCCACCTACTCCGCTGTGTCCACCGCCTCCTCAAATTCCACCTCATAAATCAAGTTTATTATTTTATATTTTTACATATTTTATTTTATGTCATTTCATTTATTTGTCTGTTATGTATTCGGGTTAAATTCACCAATTTTTGGGTGTGATATACCCCTGCTCTACCTAGTAGACAGGTAACATTTCACTAATTTGTCTGTTACACATTTGGGTGAAATTCACCAATTTTTGGGTGTGATATACCCCTGCTGTACCTAGTAGACAGGTAAAAAAAAAACAAAAAACACTAATTTGTCTGTTACATATTCGGGTGAAATTAACAAATTTTTTGGTGTAATATACCCCTGCTGTACCTAGTAGACAGGTAAAAACATTCCACTAATTTGTCTGTTACATTCTTGATTGACATTTGACCATTTTTGTCGTGATTTAACCCCTGCTCTGCATAGGTAATAGAGACATAAATTTCTAAAAAACGTCAGGTGACATTTTACCAATTTTGCCGTATACAAACCCCTGCTCTGCATAGGTGACAGGGAATTACATTTCAAAAATTATTTTTTAATTTGTCCCAGTTTTCCACGCGATCATATTTAATTTCAAACAATTAACCTCCCTTGGATGTGGTCTCCCTTTCTCACGCTCCCTCTCCGGCGTGGAACCGATTCGCCGCTAACCGTGATCAACATGGTAGGCGCAGAAAAGAACATCGAAAGTTGATAAAGCAGATATCCAATTGGACATCACAGGGACATGCGACATGATGGAGCAGTATGTGTGCACACGCCTACACGTACTGACTAATGGGTCTGCCCCCTTCAACTTCTGCCCTGCAGCCAGTGTATTGTCTGAACGTTTGTTTAGCACGGCTGGAGGGAGTTATCACAGGTTATATTTCCCAATGTTTTGGGGTGCACCCTAATTTAAGAAATAAATAAATAATTTTTAACCAAAAACCAGTGTAGGCTACCTCCTCCTACTCGACCGCTGCTTCCACCTACACCGCCACATCCACTGCCTCCTCAACCTTCTGCTCCATATGGACCTCATCCTCCTAGATCAAGATTATTATTTTTTATTTTTACGTATTTTATGTTATTTTAAGTCATTTATCTATCCACATTTGTTTGCAGAGCACTTGCCTTGCTCTTAACCACATTTTGCTGGCATTTGCAGCCCTCTAGCCCTTTCATGACATTTTTAAAGCCATTTTAGTGCTAAAAAGTTGGGGTCCCCATTGACTTCAATGGGGTTCGGGGTCAAGTTCGGGTCCCGAACTCGAACTTTTTTGTGAAGTTCGGCCGAACCCGTACATCCAGGTGTCCATTCTAGTCATGACGCCTGTTAATTGCATGTGCAAACTATGTGGTTTTTACCTGGTAACAGATGCCAAGTGATGCAGTCTGCAGAACTCGTGCGGGAAACATCTTCTTCTGATAGGAGGGAATCCAAGCTGGCTCGTGAGTACCTATATAAGAGACAAAATGACAGTTGGCACACATACAGGTAACGGCAGCGACGAGACCCCTCCCTCCCTTCCTTTTCCTAAATTGTCACGGTGTATAGTATGGGGGAATAGTCACTCTTTGAGTGGACTATGTGTTGATGTTTTATTGGTCAGTTACATGAAAGTTGTGTTATTGGTAGTCAGTTAATAATTTAAGTAACATATATAACACCGTGGCCTATATTATCCATTTAAATAAAGATTATTGAAACAATGAAAGTTGGAGTAATCATTGAGTACATATTTATATAAAGTGATTAACCCCTTCAATACCGCACTCCGTATATATACGTGATAGCTGCACATACCCCGTGCAGCTACCACGTGTATAGACGTCATGGCAGCTCTTTAATCCAAGCGCTGCAAAGCTGCTGCCCCTGTCCTGTTCAGTAATACAGTTCAGTAATGCCATCAAGGGACCAATCAGAGTGGCCCCTTGCCGGCAATCGATCGCGGCAGTGAAAAAATGCTGGTTTCAGGCTCTGATCTGCGCTCTGCAGATCAGAGCCTGAAATCAGATAGTGTCCTCGTGCCCCCCCCTGATCTGTGCCCCCCGATCTGTGCGCCAAGTCCCCCCTTCTCCCCGCCTGCCCCTTATGAAGTCCCCCCCGCTCCCATCCACATTCCTGCAGCCTGCCCATTGCCCTGATGCGGTCCACCTCCTGCCCCCATTTGCGCTGCCCCTCAATGCTTGCCGTACCCCCGCAACCCCCCCTTTTCAAGGCTGCCCCCATGTCGTGCGGTCCCCCTGCTGTGTGTGATGGCGGCAGCTCCATTCCTGAGCCGCCGCCATCAGCAGAGAGTGTCAGCTCTATGCTGACACTCTGCTGTAACCCCATAGATGCCGCGGCAGCGGCATCCATGGGGTTAATAGAGGGAGGGGGCTCCCTCTCTCCATCATCGGCGCTGCCGCACTGCGATGGCAGCGCCTGATGGTTGTCATTGCAACCGGACACTTTGCAAAAGCGTCCGCTGTTGCCACCTACAGGGCATCTGATTGTATTATACTTTGCAATGCAAGAGCATTGCAAAGTATAGTACAGCCATCAGCCCCACTGGATCTTCAAGATCCAAGAGGGACTTGATAAAAAAAAAAGTGAAAATAATAAAAGTAAAAATAAATAAATTAATTAATAAAAATTTAAAATTAAATAAATAGCCTTTTTTCTATAAAAAATAAAAATAAAAAAATACACGTTAGGTATCACCGCGTCCGTAACGACCGTCTCTATAAATATATCACATGATAGACCCCGTCCGATAAACACCATAAAAAATTAAAATAAAAACTGTGTAAAAAAAAACATTTTTGTCACCTTACATCACAAAAAGTGCAACAGCAAGTGATCAAAAAGGCTTATGACCCCCAAAATAGTACCAATCAAACTGTCACCTCATCCCGCAAAAAATGATACCCTATTTAAGACAATCGCCCAAAAAATAAAAAAGCTATGGCTCTCAGACTATGGAGACACTAAAACATAATTTTTTGGGTTTCAGAAATGCTATTGTTGTGTAAAACTTAAATAAATAAGAAAAAGTATACATATTAGGTATTGCCACGTCCGTAACGATCTGCTCTATAAAACTGTCACATGACCTAACCCCTCAGTTAAACTTTGTAAAAATAAATAAATAAAAACTGTTCTAAAACAGCAAATTTTTTGGTCACCTTGCCCCATAAAGTGTAATAATGAATGATCAAAAAATCCTATGTACCCAAAAATGGTACCAATAAAAACCTCAACTCTTTCTGCAAAAAACGAGCCCCTGCACAAGACGATCGGCAGAAAAATAAAAAACATATGGCGTTCAGAAAATGGACACACAAAAACATAATTTCTTTTTCAAAACTGCTTTATTATGTAAAACTGAAACAAACAAACAAAGAAAGTAGACATATTTGATATCATTGCGTCCGTAACAACCTGCTCTATAAAAATAGCACATGATCTACCCTGTCAGATGAATCTTGTAAAAAATAAAAGAAACACTGTGCCAAAACAGCCATTTTTCAGTTACCTTGCCTCACAAAAAAACTTAATATAGAGCAATTAAAAATCATATGTACCCCCAAATAGTACCAATAAAACTGGCACCTTATCCCCTAGTTTCCAAAATAGGGTCACTTTTTGGGAGTTTCTACTGTAAGGGTGCATCAGGGGGGCTTTAAATGGGACATGGCATCTAAAACCAGTTTAGCAAAACCATACAGTGTTCCTTTCCTTCTGCGCCCTGCCATGCGCCCTTACATCAGTATACGACCACATGTGGGGTGTTTCTGTAAACCGCAGAATCAGGGTAATAAATGTTGAGTTGTGTTGTGGAACACCTAAAGGGTTAACAAAGTTTGTAAAATCAGTTTTGAGTAACTTGAGGGGTGTAGTTTCTACAACGGGGTCATTTATGGGTGGTTTCCACTATGTAAGCCCCACAAAGTGACTTCAAACCTGAACTGGTCCTTAAAAAGTGGGTTTTGGAAATTTTCTTAAAAATTTTAAGAATTGCTTCTAAACTTCTAAGCCTTCTAACATACTAAAAAAATAAAATTACATTTCCAAAATGATGCCAACATAAAGTAAACATATGGGAAATGTTAAGTAATAAATATTTTATTAGGTATGACTTTCTGTTTTAGAAGCAGAGAAATAGAAATTTTAAAAATTGTGACTTTTTCAAAAAAAAAATCATAAATAAAGGTGAAATATATTGACTCAAATTTATGACTATCATGAAGTACAATATATCACGAGAAAACAATCTCAGAATGGCTTGGATAAATAAAAGTGTTCCAAAGCAATTACCATATAAAGTGATGCATGTCAGATTTGTAAATTTTGACCTGGACACTGGGGCATCAATGACCCTTGGTCATGAAAGTGTTAAGAAAGATATGATTTGGAGTAAAGGAGTTTATGACACCATGTTTAGGTAGTCAGCTGACCTCATTCTTGGAGCACATACTGTTGCTGAACCTAGACCTGTGAGAAAGTATCTGTAATCCAGTAGACCTGACCAACTGCAGCAACCCTAGATCATATCACTGCCCCCACAGGCTTGTACAGTAGGCACTAGGCATGATGGGTGCATCATTGCATCTGCCTCTCTTTTTACCCTGATGTGCCCATCACTCTGGACAGTGTAAATCTGGACTCATCACATCAGACCAAATGAATTTCTTCCATTGCTCCAGAGTCCAATCTTTATGCTCCCTAGAAAATTGAAGCCTTTTTTTCTGGTTTGCCTCACTGATTAGTGGTTTTCTTACGGCTACACAGCTGTTCAGTCCAAATCCCTTGACTTCCCTTCGCATTGTGCATGTAGAAATGTTCTTACTTTGACTATTAAACATAGCCCTGAGTTCTACAGTTGTTTTTCTTAGATTTGATTTCACCAAACGTTTTAAGTAATTGCCGATCACGATCATTCAGGATTTTTTTGCCGCCACATTTCTTCCTCAAATACGATGTGTCCCCACTATCCTTCCAGTTTTTAATAATGCGTTGGACAGTTCTTAACCCAATTTTAGTAGTTTCTGCAATTTCCTTAGATGTTTTCTCTGCTTGATGCATGCCAATGATTTGACCCTTCTTAAACTGACTAACATCTTTTCCACGACCACGAGATGTGTCTTTCGACATGGTTGTTTAAGAAATGAGAAGCAACTCATTGCAACAGTTGGGGTTAAATAACTTATTGCCAGCTGAAAGATGATCGCCCATACAGTAATTATCCAATAGTAGGCTCATAACTACAGGGAGTGCAGAATTATTAGGCAAGTTGTATTTTTGAGGATTAATTTTATTATTGAACAACAACCATGTTCTCAATGAACCCAAAAAACTCATTAATATCAAAGCTGAATATTTTTGGAAGTAGTTTTTAGTTTGTTTTTAGTTTTAGCTATTTTAGGGGGATATCTGTGTGTGCAGGTGACTATTACTGTGCATAATTATTAGGCAACTTAACAAAAAACAAATCTATACCCATTTCAATTATTTATTTTTACCAGTGAAACCAATATAACATCTCAACATTCACAAATATACATTTCTGACATTCAAAAACAAAACAAAAACAAATCAGTGACCAATATAGCCACCTTTCTTTGCAAGGACACTCAAAAGCCTGCCATCCATGGATTCTGTCAGTGTTTTGATCTGTTCACCATCAACATTGCGTGCAGCAGCAACCACAGCCTCCCAGACACTGTTCAGAGAGGTGTACTGTTTTCCCTCCTTGTAAATCTCACATTTGATGATGGACCACAGGTTCTCAATGGGGTTCAGATCAGGTGAACAAGGAGGCCATGTCATTAGATTTTCTTCTTTTATACCCTGTCTTGCCAGCCACGCTGTGGAGTACTTGGACGCGTGTGATGGAGCATTGTCCTGCATGAAAATCATGTTTTTCTTGAAGGATGCAGACTTCTTCCTTTACCACTGCTTGAAGAAGGTGTCTTCCAGAAACTGGCAGTAGGACTGGGAGTTGAGCTTGACTCAATCCTCAACCCGAAAAGGCCCCACAAGCTCATCTTTGATGATACCAGCCCAAACCAGTACTCCACCTCCACCTTGCTGGCGTCTGAGTCGGACTGGAGCTCTCTGCCCTTTACCAATCCAGCCACGGGCCCATCAAGACTCACTCTCATTTCATCAGTCCATAAAACCTTAGAAAAATCAGTCTTGAGATATTTCTTGGCCCAGTCTTGACGTTTCAGCTTGTGTGTCTTGTTCAGTGGTGGTCGTCTTTCAGCCTTTCTTACCTTGGCCATGTCTCTGAGTATTGCACACCTTGTGCTTTTGGGCACTCCAGTGATGTTGTAGCTCTGAAATATGGCCAAACTGGTGGCAAGTGGCATCTTGGCAGCTGCACGCTTGACTTTTCTCAGTTCATGGGCAGTTATTTTGCGCCTTGGTTTTTCCACACGCTTCTTGCGACCCTGTTGACTATTTTGAATGAAACGCTTGATTGTTCGATGATCACGCTTCAGAAGCTTTGCAATTTTAAGAGTGCTGCATCCCTCTGCAAGATATCTCACTATTTTTGACTTTTCTGAGCCTGTCAAGTCCTTCTTTTGACCCATTTTGCCAAAGGAAAGGAAGTTGCCTAATAATTATGCACACCTAATATAGGGTGTTGATGTCATTAGACCACACCCCTTCTCATTACAGAGATGCACATCACCTAATATGCTTAATTGGTAGTAGGCTTTCGAGCCTATACAGCTTGGAGTAAGACAACATGCATAAAGAGGATGATGTGGTCAAAATACTAATTTGCCTAATAATTCTGCACTCCCTGTATTTGCTTAGTTAAATCCAGGTGGAGACTTTTTTTTGGACAGGCAGTGTATATCAATGAGCTCCCCTCCAGCTGCCGGCAGATTACACTGCGCTTTCTTGGTGACTGGTTCCCTTTAAGTCTCTTGACACCTGACATAAGATTGGAAGGCAGAGTAACCTGGGGGAACACTTTAACACTACAGTGTTTTAATGCTTTCAGTAAATAATGATCCATGTTTTATATACACCTACTGTCTTAAGACTGTGGGGCAGATTTACCATTGAAAATGCATTACTTTTACTAACTGTTTTGCACTCGTAACCATTTTACTCCTTGTCCGACAAAGTACATGGCTTCCCTGGAAGAGGGGGTGTGGCCTAAATGCAGCTCAGTTTGCCAACATTTTGACGCATTTTTGGAATAAACTACATCATGTAGGTAAGGTAAACTTAAACTAGACATTTTATTTTGTTGCGCATACAAAATCCTGGCTTACAATAAATAGGTAAAAAGCATAAGCTTTTTTTTACCTATTTATTGTAAACCCCTAGTCCACCAGAGCCACTTAGGGAACGCAAGATTGGAAAGGGCCTGCGTTCCAAGGCTCCTGAGGAAGGGGGTATGTGGTAACACCCCCGAAACGCATTGAGCCGTATGTAATACCAATAAAGTAATATTCTTGAAGCACCGTTCGTGGGCTGCCATTATTCCCAATATACTACAAGCGACCTCGGCCGGGAAGGATGAGTCTGCAGGTGTCTTGAGCTTTATCTTACAGACCACCTCCCCAGTGAAGTAAGTCATCACTGATATATGTACTTATTTCTTTGGTCACATCACCGATAGAACTTTCCTTTATTTATATTCTACATTTATGTTTTTATCCTTTCTTCTGGATAGTCTTAGGCCTTTTGAACATGACCGTATGTATTTTACAGTCCGCAAAAAACGGATCCGCTAAAAGTACGGATGAAATCCATGCACACGGAGTAACTTCCGTTTTTTTTGCGGACCCATTGAAGTGAATGGTTTAGCATAGGGTCCACAAAAAAACTTAACGGACACGGAAATAAAATACGGTCGTATGCAAGAGGCCTTATCCTTCCAGAATACATATGCATTTAGCTGTATCGAACTCTGCACAATTTTCTTAATACCATCACTTTAGAGGGTTTGGTGCCGTTGTAGTGGCTATCAACCCCCATTTTTTTTAACTATCTATTATGGTCCAGCCATTTCATTTCTCAAAACATGGAACGCACATGGCTGATATCTGTGTTTTGCGGACCGCAAAACAACGGTTGTGTGCATGAGCCCTAAGGCTGGGGGAGATTTATTAAGACTAATGCAAAAGAAAACTGATGTAGTTGCCCATAGCAGCCAATCAGATTCCAGATTTTATTTATCAGAGCTTCTTTTGAAAATGAGGTGGAATCTTGTTGCTGTGGGCAACTAAGCCAGTTTTACTTTATACCAGTTTTGATAAGTACAACACTGTTAGTAAATCTGTCATTATATGTTTTGTTGTGGTCCTTTAAATGCAGTAATTTAACATTCTTTCCTTAGGCTTAAGCGTAAAAGGAGAAAGATGAGCAGAGGTCCAAGTAAAAACAGCAGAGCAGCTGTTCTTGGACGTTCCAGTAAATGTGCAGCATTCAACCTTCTGTACAGATAGAAGTTAATTGTGATCTCCTGCTATTTTCTTTGGAAAATCTTTTGGACTACTTGCTTCTGTCATATGCATCCTGTTCTGTTTTGCTAATTACTATCCAGAGTTTAACACAGCATGTGTTAGTTTTTGTGTTCTCGTCTATCTTGTAGAATTTCCCCTTTTCATAAATAAAAATTAATTTTCACATGTTTCACTTTTAACTGGTATTTTTTTTTCTAGCTTTTTTGGGTAAAGAATGTTTGGTTATGAAAAATGCTTTAAAGGGACCCTTCCACTTCCTTTTTTTTTTTTTTTTATACATTTGGGCATTAACTTTTTTTTTTCCATACGCCTCCCCAACGACACTAAACAGGAGGGTACCCCGCCTCCCAGGGACAGGAAACAACTTGGAGAACAAAAATTTAAAAGCCTCCTCCCCTTTATCTTCTCTAGTTGTTTCCTGTCCCTTGGGATGAAGTGGAGACTAGCAGGGGTTCCCTCGTGCTTAGATGCTGCTCAGCCTTTGGCAAGTTGTCCCTGGCGATGTTCAGGAGGGCTGATGCAGAGTGGCGGTATTCAGGACAAGAGACTGCTCCCTTCGTCTGCTTTGGCCTAAGTCCTGCGCTGCAGGCAGCCCCAGGCAATTACGCTCCTGCGGAAGCTATGGGAGGAAGGTATGCCGGCATTGCGTTTCTCCTGGAGGGTCAGAGTCTCGCGAGAAATGGTCACGTGGGCGCGGCTTGTGCTGGCATGGGATCGGGACGGCGTTCTCAGAATTGGACGCATCCTGGATCCAGAAGGAAGCATGTCTCTGCCTCCAGAGAAGTCTGCTGATTCTCCCAAGTTCCTCAGCCTGGTAAGCCTCCTTCTGGGGGAAATGTTTGTGTTTTTTTGTTTTATATGCACAATTGGGTGATATATTTTTTCCCTGGTGGATGTTCTCCATATAAAAGCTAGCTCTTTGCTAAGGAGTTATTCTTAATATTCAGGGCAGGGATGCCGGTAAAAGTGGGGAACCTGCACTAAAGAATCTGCAAGAAACAGTTAGCTGATCACAGTAAAAAACTGTCAGAAGAGGCACCTTCGCTGGTGGATAGTCTGAAAACATTGATAAAAGAGGAGGTTAGCTCGGGCATAGAAGCTAAAATGGCCACTATGCCACAGAAACCCTCTACATCCTGACCAAATCTAGATATGCATATGAACTTAGATTTTAATTGACGAGAGAGAAAATTCT
This sequence comes from Bufo bufo, assembly GCF_905171765.1. Classification (NCBI taxonomy): domain Eukaryota; kingdom Metazoa; phylum Chordata; class Amphibia; order Anura; family Bufonidae; genus Bufo; species Bufo bufo. The sequence continues at coordinate 123,414,307 of NC_053395.1, read as the reverse complement.
TCAGACTCTGACTCTGACTCTTCTGAAGATGAGTCGGGAAAACCCTTATGTTCTATTGAGGAGACTGAATCACTTCTCAAGACTATTAGGGCTACTATTAATCTTGAAGAATCTAAAGAAACTCATACCATTCAGGACCAGATGTTCAGGGATTCAGGAGATGATAAAAGGTGAGTGTTCCCGGTCCATGATCAAACATCAAAAAACTAATTTCTGAAGAGTGGAAAGACCCAGAAAAGAAATCGGGGGTCTCAATTTTTTTTAAATGGAAATATCATTTTAATGAGGCCGACTCAGCCCACTGGGACAAAACCCCTAGAGTAGATGCCCCCATAACTAGAATATCCAAAAAGTCTTCTTTACCATTCAAAGACGTGGGTTTATTGAGAGATATGAATAAAAAAAATTGTGAATCTGTTCTCAGGAGATCTTGGGAGACGAATACTTCTATGCTAAGACCCATTATAGCCGCCACATACACACCCTTTCCTTGTGGTTGTCCCAGCTTCAGTAACATTTAATATCTGGTACTCCTAGGTAAGACATTTTATCTTCCATGCCGGTCTTAAAGCAGGACTCAAATTTTCTAGCTGACACCTCGGCCGACTCAGTGGCGTCGCCAAGGGGGGGCCAGAGGGGGCCACGGCCCCCCCTACATCATGCTGTGCCCCCTATGTGCCCCCACAATTGAAATGCCCCCCCAACTGAGCAGCTCGGGGGGGGGGGGGGCAGCGGCCGCAAGGCACAGGGAGATGAGCGCTTCCATTGCGCTCATTTCCATAGTCATCGGTCATCCTCAGGACAGCAATACAGATGCCTGTGCTAGTGCGGCGGAGCAGGGGAGGGATAGGCGTCTCCCTTCCTCTGATAGAATGCAGGCACTAGGCCGGCAGCCTATTAGAGGCCGGCGCAGGTGGCGTGATGACATCATCACGCCGCTTGAGCCGTACATCGCGAGACACAGGCCGGAAGAGGCCTGCATCGCATCGCTGACATGGAGGTAAGTATAAGTGTTTTTTTTTTATATGTACAATAGTTTTACAAGCACATTAGGGGGGTTCTTGTTACTGGCACATTGGGCTCTAAGCACTTGTTACTGGGCTGGAACACGGCCCCCCCTATATCAGTTTCCTGGCCATTTTCAGGATGTCTTGCAGATGGGGTAAAGACTTCAGGAATGGCTTTTCAACCAGATTGAACACGTCCGCCATGCAGGGCGCATGACTCACTCCTCCCTGAAGCAGCGCCAACACCATGTTCTTGCATTGTTGATCACCATGGTTCCGATTTTAAGTTGTCAAGGAGAAAGCCAGGATTCGATTTCTTGATGAAGGACGCGGAGCAAATCCTCCCCTGTATAACTCCGTTCGCCCAGGCAAACTAGGTGCAGAACAGCATGACACGGCCATGCCCTGCACATGTGGTATGCTGGAGAAGCACTGTGAATTGTCCCTGCAATGGAGGCTGAGGACACGATGGAGAATGAGGAGGCAGAGGTGGACATTGTCGCAGGACTAATAGCATGAGAACGCAGAGGCGGAAGTGGCGTCACCTGGCCAAGTTGCTGGTGTGGCCGGGCAGGAACCACATTTACCCAGTGGGCCGTAAAGGATATTTATTGTCCTTGACCGTAGTTATGGCTCCACAGATCGGCGCTGCCGTGCACTTTGGCAGACACCAACAGGCTCAAGGACTGGCCCACCTTCTGTTCTACATATGTGTGCAGGGCTGGTACTGCCTTTTTTGCAAAGAAATGACGGCTCGGGACTCTCTACCTCGGATCGGGACAAGCCATAATTTCTCTTAAAGGTGAAGAGTCCACCACTTGTAAAGGGAGGGACTACAGCACCCGCAACTTGGCCAGGAGCACATTCATCTTCCACGCTGTTGGATTAGTGCACGCTGTTGCGGAGCTTCACGGTATACCCTTAATATCTTCACTTAAATCCCCTTGTAGCTGAAGAAGCAGGTCAATATCCAAGAGACAATTTCCCCAGTGACTTGACGACACACAGTTTGGGAGTCAACTGACTTTACTAGGCATGCGCACCTGGTTTCAAACTGCCAACAGCCTCATTTACATACAATACATAGATTACTATGGTACAAGGAAAAGGGGGGAGGGGAAGAGGTACAGACAAGAAAGACATTCTGTAAGTGGCTAGGTTTGCCACAATGCTCCCCCAGAACCAAGCCGGCATACACAGTCTGATCCCAACGGATCGGCTTGGGGCTGTCCGGAGGAGTACTCACAGATCACTTTTCAAGTTCAGTTTGTCTGGATAACCCGTCGGCGTTGCCATTTTGCTTCCCAGGGCGGTAGTGGATGGTAAAGTCAAAGGGCTGCAGCGCCAAACTCCAGCGCAGCAGCCGGGCATTGTCTCCTGACACCCTGTTCAGCCACACCAACGGGTTGTGATCTGTGAGTAAGGAAAAGGGTTGTCCGTACAAATAGGGCTGCAGCTTTTTAAGGGCCCACACCACGGCCAGACATTCTTTTTCTATGGCGGCGTAGCTTACTTCCCGGGGTAAAAGTTTTCTGCTTAAGTAAGCCACTGGATGCTCGCCGCCATCTGCTCCGACTTGGCTCAGTACTGCCCCCAATCCAAACATAGAAGCGTCTGTGTGGACGAGAAAGCGTTTAGTTGGATCAGGGGCGGCAAGTACAGGTGAATTCACAAGAGCCGTTTTTAGTTGCTGGAATGTCTGCTCACACTCTGGGGTCCAGACTACTATCTTAGGGAGATTCATGCGGGTCAAATCGGTGAGGGGTTTGGCCAGGGTACTGTAGTTGGGTACAAATTTACGGTAGTATCCTGCGGTACCTAGGAATGCCAGTACTTGAGTTTTGGTACGAGGGGTTGGCCATTTGGCTACAGCCTCTACCTTAGCCGGTTCGGGTTTTTGTTGGCCGCTCCCTACCCAGTGTCCTAGGTATTGGACTTCTGCCATCCCTATATGGCTCTTACTGGGTTTCAGAGTTAATCCTGCCTCCCTAATACGGTCTAGTACGGCTCCTATGTGGGTCAGGTGTTCAGTCCAGGAGTGGCTGAAGATCGCTATATCATCTAGATAGGCGCAAGCGTACTCCTGGAACCCATCCAATAGCCGAACCACCATCCTCTGAAAAGTAGCCGGAGCGTTTTTCATCCCGAATGGCATGACCTTAAACTGGTACAGGCCAAACGGGGTGACAAACGCCGACTTAGGGATGGCGTCTTCGGCTAGGGGAATCTGCCAATACCCCTTACAAAGATCTATTGTGGTGAGGTATTGGCCCCTGGCCATTTTGTCCAGGAGCTCGTCTATCCGGGGCATAGGGTAGGCATCGGATACGGTCTTATCATTAAGCCTCCGGTAGTCTACGCAGAAGCGGGTAGTCCCATCCCGCTTCGGCACCAGAACTACTGGGGAGGCCCAAGGGCTTTCAGAGTGCTCTATGACTCCTAGTTGTAGCATTTCTTCAATTTCCTTGCGCATATTATCCTTTACGGATTCAGGTATGCGGTAAGGAGGTTGGCGGAGAGGGGTCTGCCCTGGTGTTTCTACTCTGTGGGTGGCTAACGGGGTGTACCCGGGGAGATTAGAAAAAGTGGTTCCTTTTTCCCTTATTAGACTATGAGCCTGCGCCCTTTCCTGGGGACTCAGCCGCTCACCTAACTGAACCTCTTCCAGGTCCTCTTTCTGGCCCTCTTTCTCTAGGAGATCTGGGAGAGGTAAATTGTCAAAGTCCTCTGCGGCAGAGGCGCAAATAGCGGTCACCTCTTCTATGCGCTCGTAGTAGGGCTTCAGCATGTTCACATGGAGCATGCGTCTGCCCCCTGCTCCAGTGCACGGGCCGATCACATAGGTGGTATCGCAGATTTGCTCCACCACCTTGTATGGGCCCTGCCAGGAGGCCTGCAGCTTGTCATTAGGGACTGGCCGTAGGATTAACACCTTCTGCCCGACCTGAAAGCTGCGGTCCCTGGCCCCCTTATCGTACCATCTGCGCTGTCGTTGTTGGGCCGCTTGGAGGTTAGTACGTACCGTCTGGGTCAGAGCCTCTAAGCGTTCCCTAAACTCCAGCACGTATGGGACAATAGGGGTACCATTCGTAGTTACCCCTCCCTCCCAGTGTTCTCTGATAAGGTCTAAGGGGCCCCTCACTCTCCTCCCGAACAATAATTCAAAAGGGGAGAATCCCGTGGATTCTTGGGGTACTTCCCTATAGGCAAAGAGCAAGTGGGGCAAAAACCGTTCCCAGTCTTTTTGAGTGTCTATGAACGTGCAGATCATCTGTTTAAGTGTTCCGTTAAACCGTTCACAGAGCCCGTTGGACTGGGGGTGGTAGGCGGAGTTTAAGATCGGTTTCACCCCACACACTTTCCAGAGTTGGTGGGTGACCTCTGCAGTGAACTGGGTGCCCCTATCCGATATAATCTCCTGGGGAAATCCCATACGGGAGAATATTCGCATAAGGGCATCGGCTATAGTCTCTGCATGTACGTTGGTCAACGCCACTGCCTCTGGGTATCTAGTGGCGTAGTCCACTACGGTCAAGATGTATTTCTTGCCGGAGGGACTGGGTTTCGCTAGGGGTCCTATTATGTCTACAGCTACTCGACTGAAGGGTTCTTCAATTATGGGCAGGGATCTGAGTTTGGCTTTATAGCGATCCCCTCTCTTTCCTACCCTCTGGCAGGTATCGCATGTTTGACAGTATTGTCTAATATCCTTCGAGATACCTGGCCAGAAGAAGTTCTGCATCAGCCGATGTTTCGTTCGGCTGATTCCTAAATGCCCTGATAATGGTATATCGTGCGCGATGCGTAGCAACTCTTGTCTATACTTTCGGGGTACCACTAACTGCTTAGTGGGCACGGGTATGGACCCTGCTACTACCTTCTCTGCATAGCGGTATATGAGACCTTTGTCCCAAGCATATCTCTCTCCCTTCAACCCTCCTTGGTCCTTATTTATCCTATCTTTATATACCTGCAGGGAGGGATCTAGGACCACCTCACTGCCAAATTCCAGGGGGGCATCCCAGGGGAGAATAGGAGGGGTGTGTGGCATATTGTTTACCTGAGCCTCAGAGTGATCGGAAGGAGCCGTGGTGCGTGCTTGCTGCCGGGTAACAACCGGGTAGGCCTCTTGGATAGTTGGTTGAGGGACAAAAGCAGAGGTGAGCTCCCCCAAGTCGTTGCCCAAAATAACATCAGCGGGCAAATCCTGCATAATTCCCACCTCCACGTTTCCATGCCCTGCCCCCCAATTTAAATGCACCTTGGCAGTGGGAACTTTGTAAATTGCTCCCCCTGCCACCCGTACAGCTACACAGTCTCCGGTGAGGGTGTGCTTAGGCACCAAATGATTTCGGACCAGGGTTAACGTGGCCCCAGAGTCACGTAATCCTTGTATATTCTTCCTCTCCATGTGTACCACCTGGCGGTGCCCTTGGCGGTTGTCTGAGGCGGCTTGTATGGGGTTTACCTCGTGTAGGATCCCCAGAGGCTCTTCTATTGAGGTGACTGTGGATGTTGGGAGCACAGATTCTCTTTTGCAGCAGTGTACTGCAGCCCGATTGGGGGGAGGAGGACCCTGGTGGTTCCAGTTCTGGCGAGGTCGGTTACGTGGGCAGTCTCTCTGGATGTGCCCCTGTTGGTTGCAGGTGTGGCAGCGGATCGGTGGTCGGGTATTGTACCTAGGAGGGTACGGGTTGTGACTCGCGGCTGGTCGTGGGTGAGCCAAGGTAGTCACTGCTGGCAGAGGGGTGGTAGATCCATACGTGGTCCAGTGTGGTGTGCGTTGATCTCGCCTGGTGTCTTGGAACTCGTCAGCTAGCTTGGCTGCCTCTGGTAGGGTACGGGGTTTGCGATCTCGTACCCAATTTTGAAGTTCTGTGGTTAGTCCATTAAAAAACTGCTCCATTACTATTAACTGGAACATCTCTTCCATAGTGGTGACCCGTGCCGCTTCCATCCACCCCTTGGCGGCTCGCTGTAGTCGGTGTGCCCATTCAGTGTGTGAGTCTTTTGTTTGTTTCTTGATGTCCCGGAATTTGAGTCGGTATGCCTCAGCGGTAATGGCATACCGTGCTAGGATGGCTTGTTTGACTTTGTGATAATTCCTGATGTCTTCGTCTGGGACGGTCCGGTATGCCTCTGCAGCGCGGCCTGACAATCTACCTGCCAGCAGGGGTACTTGGTCGGCTGGGCTGATGTCGTGTAGCTGGCACAACCTTTCGAAATCCTGTAGGTATTCGTCAATATCACTTTCTCCTTCTGTGTAATTTATAAAAGCTTGGTAGGGAATCTTAGCTTTTCCCTGGGTAGTGCTGGTGGGCGCTGGGGCTCCTTCCCTGACTCGCTGAATAGCGTTTTGCTTCGCTACAATGTACTCGTGTACATCTGCTATCAGTCTTTCCAGTGTCTCCACGGAGGGGGTGTTTGGGTAAAAAGCTAACCTGCTATTGAGCTCTCTTGTAAATTCTGTTGGCTCTGTCTCCTGTGGAGCTGCCGCAGTGGTCGCTCTGTCCCCCTCCATGAGTTCGGCCACCAGAGTAGCTTTGGTTTTGTTGCTGGCTATTCTTCCCCTTGCTTCCAATAATTCCTTTAACGTAGTTCGTTTCAATGTTGCATAATTCGTCTCCATTCACCGTTCGTTCGAATGACTGCACATATTCTCGAACTCCGGTATATCCGAATGGCTGTTTTAACAAACTGCTGCTTTGCTGTGCTGCAAGGCTTGTATCCCGCCGCTTGCCACCAATTGTTGCGGAGCTTCACGGTATACCCTTAATATCTTCACTTAAATCCCCTTGTAGCTGAAGAAGCAGGTCAATATCCAAGAGACAATTTCCCCAGTGACTGGACGACACACAGTTTGGGAGTCAACTGACTTTACTAGGCATGCGCACCTGGTTTCAAACTGCCAACAGCCTCATTTACATACAATACATAGATTACTATGGTACAAGGAAAAGGGGGGGGGGAGAGGTACAGACAAGAAAGACATTCTGTAAGTGGCTAGGTTTGCCACACACGCATACTGTTGTCTCTTGGCAATTGCTTCGGTGATCGAATGCTAACGAAATGACTGATGAGGAGTAGGAGGACGAGGAGCAGGAGCATCAGGACCAGTAGATGGTGGGAAGGACAGACAGCTCCCTTCGGCTGAAGTGGGGGAGCCTTGACTGCATGAAATCGGGTGAGTGCCACTGTGTGAAGCAGCAATTGCTACGGCAAGCTGGACCCACCACATCAAAGCCACGGTTCTCCCAGGCCACTTTATGGTGATGCTGCATGTGTTAATGCAGGGCCGTGGTGCCAACATTTGCACCCTGGCCATGCTTAGCTTCTACCCATAAATTCGGCAAATGGCCATGTTCACCTCCTCTGGTGGCTTACCAAAAAATTGCACCACAGCCAAGTATGGCATTTTCCCCCCAAAACTCCACACTGATTGCCTGCTACCACTGCCTCCGTAAACCCCTGCACTGCTACTTCCCGGGCAGGTAGGCTCCTTGGAAGCAGGTGGTCTATGCCGGACACATCTGGCTCCCGACCTCCCACCCTGCTGACTCACGGTCACGCTACCACCTTGCTGGCTCAGCAGCTGCCTCACGCGCAAGCTGCACCCTCTTCTCCCGATTATGATAATGAAGCCCCTTCTTCATCTGGCTCCTTGAGCTGCAAAGGCAGAACGGTGTCCCCCAACATAGGCTGATATGCGACGTTTCCACCCTCCATATGTTTATACCGATTATATGAACAGAGAGAGGCCATAAACAATTTATTGATGATACAGGCGGACAGAGTGACTCCCCTCTGTAACTTTGATGTTAGCCAGTGGCAGCTCATGGGTTACACCTACTGTTTGCTTGGGCCCTTTGAGGAGGCTACTGTATTTGTCAGTTGCCAGGACTACGGGATGAACAACTTCATTCCACAGATTTATCTCCTGGAGCAGATGCTGCTAAATCTGGCTGGCCAGTGGGCAGGAGATGCGGCGACTACATCTCACAGTCACATGAGCCCTGTGGGGGCTGAATTAGAGGAGGAGCACATTCGAGCACAAGCAATGCGTAGAGAAATGGCTGGTTTTTCTACACAGGTGACAGGAGAGGAGGAGCAGGAGCAGCCGGAGGAGCTACAAGGCGATGAGGCAGATGACCCAGACACACTGTGGCAGTATGCAGTGGAGATGGAAGCAGGGAGTCCCTCCAATTCATTTGCGCAAATGGCCCGATGAATGCTCAGTTGCTTGCGTAGTAATAGCCAAATTGTCACCATTCGGCAGAGGGATAACTACTGGCTTTCCATCATGTTAGACCCTCGCTACCGGTCAAAAATGGGGGGCAATTTTTTCCACCCAGTGAGAGGGAGGACAAACTGAACTACTATCGAGACATCCTTTGTAGTCAGTTGGTTGGCCGCTGCCTATGAGCACCATCGCTCATCCTCATGCAGGTCTGACCGGGGGGCCCTCTGTGCTCATGTTCCACTGCCATGGCTGCTGGGAGAGATGGGGTGGGCAGGAGCAGTACCAGCTCCATCAGCAGCAACTTAAGTCTAGAGTATCTGATGAGCAATTTTCTTCACTCGCCTACTGAAAAAACTACTCACCAGCAGGTAGACATAGAGCAGAACCTGAACCAGCAGGTTGTGGCATACTTGGAGTGCACCTTGCCACCCCACATCAAAGATCCCCTAGAATACTGGGCAGTCAAACTCGATTTGTGGCCGCAACTGGCCGAGTTTGCCCTGGACAAGCTTTCTGACCCAGCCAGCAGTGTGGCATCAGAGCGGGTGTTTAGTGCGGTGGAGGCCATAGTTACCCCAAGTAGAACTCACCTGTCCACCCAAAATGTGGAGAAACTGACCGTTGTAAAGATGAATCAGGCGTGGATCAGCCAGGATTTCCACACACCAGTGCCTGATGCATCAGACTAGATCATGCATGGTGCCACACCTAAACTTTTTCAAAAGAGACCTGTTTCTTTTGGCTACCTGCTTCAGCTACTATTCTGATGCTGCCACCCGCTTGTTGCCACACACCTGCTGCCAGGTGCTCCTACTGCCACCCACCATCTTCAGCTGGTACTGGTATTGCCCCCCACCTCACCACTATGTCACTGACTGGGCAACTCTGTGGTCTACTCATTCTGCTGCCAGCTCACCACTTTGTGGTCTCATCATTCTGCTGCCACCTCACCACTATGTCACCGGGCCATTCTGTGGTGTTCTCATGCTGCTGCTACCTCACCACTCCATGACTGGGCCACTATTTAGCATTTTTGGTCTGGATGACATCACCATTTATTTGACCCTTCTGATCTGTTAGAAGGAAGGGAAAATGACACACACAACAGATCCGGTCTATGTAGCAGCTGTAAGGCCTGTATGACACGGTCCCTATTTTGCATCAGAATTGGCTTATGATTTTGTAGCCGAAAGCAGGAGTGGGTACAAAACACAGAAGACATGCAAATATTCCATTCATGTGTCATCTGTTTTGGATCCACTCCTCTTTTTTTTTTTTTTGGCTTCAGCAAAACTGATGGATTTCTGACCAAATGCTGACCGAGTGAAGGCGGATGTGCAATGAGCAGGACACTGGGTCATTGGGGCTGCTATGCAGTGGGTCAGATTTAGGTGTAACTAAGTTCGTGACGCCAGTTGCAGCTTGCGCAGGTACTGTAAAAGGGCCCTTTAAGATGGTATAGCTCATGTAATAGGTTAGGAATGCCAGAGGGGGATATTGTCTCTGTATTGTGTCAACGGTGTCTCCTACCTGTAGTACGGCTGGACTCCTGTATCCGGGCTCACATGCAACAAAATTGAGTGCTGTAAATAGGAGTAATGGAGGAATGATGGAATTCCACACAGAGAATAGGGTCCAACTTGTCTTTACTTGATGTTATGAGAGGCAGCTTTAGATCCATACAATTTACAGCAATAGTCTAGGATCCCAGCAGGTGTTGGCAATATGTGGCAGGAATTATATCTATATTCTGCATCTGAACATACGCCTTTAAGAATCTGGCAGGTATCTGTCCTCTGCTCTGTCTGTAGTCCACTTGGCCTGGGCCCGACCAGCAATGGAGGTACCCATCTTCTCCTTGTATTGGGATCTGTACTTACAGGACTGCTCTCAGGGTATGGTGGTTTCTTCCTGGAGATCTGATAGTTCTGAAGATGGCTGCTTTCCTTGTCAACCAGCTGAGGTAAGGGACTCAGGCTGGGGAGGTTGATCTTGGGCCTCAGGGAGGCTTGGATCCCTGGTTGGGGTCCTATTTATGGGAGCTCCTATTCACACAGCCTACCCCAACAGGGGGTGGCTGGTACACTGCTAGAACTTTCTTTCCTCCCTCTGAAGTAGGATGTGGGAACATTCCACTCCTCCTCAGATAGGGGGAAGCTAGCCTGGAATGGTCTGTTCCAGCCTAGGTCTATTAACTAACTAACTGTAAACTGCGTACATATTGCTGCCACCTGCTGGTGTACATCAAGAATTACAGCATATACATATTAAACAGTCCCAGTAAATCCAGATTATATAAATGCAATGCCAGATTACACAGGGTGATAACACATTCACACTTTAACATCATATAGCAGGGTGACAGAGTTTTAGTGACATACTCTCGGATGTTACAGATGCTCAACAGACAGGATCCGTTTTTTGGGGATCATTGTTCTGACGGATCAGAGGAAGGGCAAAATAATCAGTGACGTCAACACAAACTTACTGCTGACACCCTCTCCACTCTGTCAGGGGGTCTTCTACTTGTATAAGCATTTAATAGAACAGGTTCTGTAGAGCTCTATGTGGTATAGAACTGTAATGAGTACTCGATTAAATTTAGTAATTCTACACCAAAAAATAATCGATGCAAATTTTTTGCATCACGGATTCGTTTGTCTCAAGTGACCACTGAGCAGGAGTGAAACGCTTGCTATTACTCCCGCTCAGTGGCCTCCCGCTGGCCCGCAATGAGCTCGGAATACTCATGTTTCCAGCAGGGGGCCTCTGGACACTACACAGCACTTTCATGGTCCCGCGCTGCACTGAACTCCTGATGTATGCAGGCTGTGACCTCACGCGCTGTGTGACGTCAGGCCCAGAGCAGCGCAGAACGATAGAGTGTCAGCGGCACCCCTCCTGGAAACGTAAGTTGGTGCCACCGAGGGGGTGGAGGCGCTAATAAGGCCAGATGCCCGTAGTGCACAGCGTCATAGCAACCAATGTCGCTGTGCACCCCGGGTGTCAGGAAAAGGGCAGGCTGGGCTTTCACAGACCGTGCGCCCGTGGTTTAACTGAAGTGTGGCCCGGCCTTAGGGGAAAGATGGCACAAGGGGAGCAGAGACTATGACACAAGGGGGAGATAGATAATGGCACAAGGGGGGAGAGCTGAAGGCACTGGGGTGGGGAAGAGCTGATGGCTCTGGGGTCTGGGAGAGCTGATGGGACTGGGGTGGGGGAGAGCTGATGGCACTGAGTGGGGAGTGGTGAAGGCACTGGGAGAGTGAGGCAGTATATTTAGTGATAGGGACCCATCTGCGGAAGCCACCTTGACGCCTTGTAGATGGGCCTGACACATATGTGCGCTAAGAACTTCCATTACTCATTTATAGTCGGTATTGTACCACTTTTATCTAGAATGACCCCCATTTCTTAGCTCTGTTGTTTGTATATATAACGGTGTGCAGCCATTTTGTTTTTTGTAATTATGTTTGCTTCATGGATATGCACCTGTGATTCTGAAGGTTCTAGTCAAAATGTTCTTGCAATATATTGAGGGTAGCACCTCTTTTAGACTGAACACACCCATCTACCTGGGACTTCAGAGCAGAGTACGTATGTAGCTAGTTCCTACACTGCCCTGAATATTGTAGGCTTAAGTAAGTCCAAAGTGAGGCAGTATATTTAGTGATAGGGACCCATCTGCGGAAGCCACCTTGATGCCTGGTAGATGGGCCTGACACGTATGTGCGCTAAGAGCTTCCATTACTCATTTATAGTCGGTACTGTACCACTTTTATCTAGAATGACCCCCATTTCTTAGCTCTGTTGTTTGTATATATAGCGGTGTGCAGCCATTTTGTTTTTTGTAGGCACTGGGGGAGTGGAGATGATGGCACTGGAGTCGGGGAGAGCTGATGGCTCTAGGTGGGGAGAGCTGAAGGCACTGGGGGAATGGAGCTGATGGCACTGGGTGGGGGAGAGCTGATGGCACTGGGTGGGGAGAGCTGAAGGCACTGGGGGAGTGGAGCTGAAGGCACTGGGGGAGTGGAGCTGAAGGCACTGGGGTGGGTGAAAGCTGATGGTACTGGGGTGGGGGAGAGTTGATGGCACTGGGGTGGGAGGGAACTGATGTCACTGGGGGAGTGGAGCTGAAGGCACTGGGGTGGGGGATTGCTGAAGGCACTGGGGTGGGGGAGAGCTGAAGGCACTGGGGGAACGGAGCTGATGGCACGGGGGGGAGCTGATGGCACAGTGGGATAGTGGAGCTTATGGCACTGTAGGTAACGGAGCTGATGGCACTGGGCGGAATGTGTTGAGGACTGATGGCAGGGGGTCTGATGAGTTTTTATAAAGGAAAACAGTCAAATAATAATTTTTTTCTTATTAGAGTACTCGATTAATCGTAAAAATAATTGGTAGAATACTCGATTGCTAAAATAATCATTAGCTGCAGCCCTAATGTGGAATCAGCTGACGACCGTGTCAATGGAGTGCACTCTTTCACGCTATAGTAGGATCTTGGGCCTCTGCATGGTTCTTTATACCCGGTGCTAACATTGACCTGTAAGGCTGAGTTTACACAAAGTTATTTGGTCAGTTTTGGCCCCATGAAATGTGCAGTGATTCTAATGGCGACGCCTGTCATCTGAGTGTCCATAGTGACTTACAGTATTGTTTCACTACCACAGCAGATTCCCTATGTGTGTTTCTGCAAGGCACAGTGTTCTACACCACCATACAGGCTTTCTGCAGCCAAGAAATAGCTGTTTAATGAGATTTGCCACAAATAAATTCTAATCAAATCTTTTTTGAAAATTCGGCGAACCGACCGAATCAAATTTTTGAGAAATTCCCTCATCTCTAATTGGAATGCTCTCTGCAGTGGTTTCATAGATCTAAAATCACAGTCTAGTAATATTCTTTTTGTCAGCCTTTTGCAATCATGAAGTGTTTTGTGAACATTTTGAACAATAACCTAGCTGATTGCTAAACTTACCAAAGACAAAGCCACAGCTAGATGCGGAATAAATTTTAAATAAAATCTATTTTCCTGACTTGTGAACTGCTGACCCATGTAACTCATAACGTGGGCCATAGGTTTCCAAACAAGTCCTAACAGAACCTCGGACAAGCGAAGACACATAATTGTGGACACTCAGTCATTCTGACAGTTCAAAGAGGGTCTTAGGGCTTTCTTAATGAACCGTGAACCCATACGTTTCGCTTTGCAATGTGCGTAGACTCAAAGAAATGTAATATCCAGTTTCATTTATGATTTATAAGTGAGAATATAAATGATCGCTGTACACAAAAGATACATGAATTTTTAATGGTCTTATTTACATTCACAGCAGAAAAGGAGGAAAATGCTCCACAAAAGTTTCATAAGGTTTCTTTCCCACGTAGTTTTGGACCAGAAAAATGCCTCAAACATGGCCGACCTGTATAACAAGAGAAAGAAATACCACATGCAAAGGAAGCACATCATATAAAAATATATTATTTATTTATTTAAGGACACACAGCCAAAAACATTAAAATCATTGCATACAACTACATCCTTATGTGTGGACTACATATCATGTCCTACACATACCCACAACTACCAAGTTCAAAATAAGAACAATAAATGCTGCCAAAGTAGTGCAAAGGTGGTAAATAAAACATCAAAAATTGCATAATACTTATCAAATAGGATGGACAGACATGGTGTGTAGGTAAAAGTGCCCCACCCATATCACCAGTCACAGCTAGCTTCCTCAGGGATCTATGTAGTAAGGGGTAAATGTGCCCAATATATAGTGGATATAAAAAGTCTACACACCCCTGTTAAAATGTCAGGTTTCTGTGCTGTAAAAAAATGAGACAAAGATAAATAATTTCACCTTTAATGTGACCTATAAACTATACCACTGAATTGAAAAACAAACTGAAATCTTTTAGTTGGAGGGAAGAAAACAAAAAAAAACTAAAATAATGTGGTTGCATAAGTGTGCACACCCTCTTATTACTGGGGATGTAGCTGTGTTCCTAATTAAGCAATCACATTCAAAATCATCTTAAATAGGAGTCAGCATACATCTGCCATCATTTTAAGTGCCCCTGATTAACCCCAAATAAATTTCAGCTGCTCTAGTTGGTCTTTCCTGAAATTTTCTTAGTCGCATCCCACAGCAAAAGCCATGGTCCACAAAGAGCTTCCAAAGCATCAGAGGGATCTCTTTGTTAAAAGGTATCAGTCAGGAGAAGGGTACAAAAGAATTTCTAAGGCATTAGATATACCATGGAACACAGTGAAGACAGTCATCATCAAGTGGAGGAAATATGGCACAACAGTGACATTACCAAGAACTAGACGTCCCTCCGAAATGTAGGGGAAAAAATATAAATACAGAAAACCATTTTTCTCCCATAATCTATCCACATTTTTGCTGTCAATTGTGTAATCCGTGAATTGTGTGATCTGCGCTTCAATACATTGTGTGGTTGTCAGGCCTAGATATAGGGAAAAAAAATGAAAGTACAGAAAAAAAAATTCTCCCATAATCTATCCACATTTTTGCTGTCAACGGTGTTATCCGTGAATTGTGTGATCTGCGCGCCAATACATTGTGTGCTTGTCAGGCCTAGATATAGGGGGGGAAATTAAAATACGGAAAAAAAAATTCTCCCCCATAATCTATCCACATTTTTGCTGTCAACAGTGTAGTCCATGAATTGTGTGATCTGCGCTTCAATGCATTGTGTGGTTGTCAAGCCTAGATATAGGGGAAAAATGTTAAATACAGAAAACAATTTTTCTCCCATAATCTGTCCACATTTTTGCTGTCAACGGTGTAATCCGTGAATTGTGTGATCTGCGCTTCAATACATTGTGTCGTTGTCAGGCCTAAGTATAGGGAAAAAATTTAAAATACAGAAAACTATTTTTCTCCCATAATCTATCCACATTTTTGCTGTCAATGGTGTAATCTGTGAATTTTGTGATCTGCGCTTCAATACCTTGTGTGGTTGTCAGGGCTAGTTATAGGGAAAAATATTAATATAAATATATACTACGTCAGAAAACATTGTCTGTACCGCAGATTCCAATAATCTGGGCCTAAAATAGTGTCCATATTCTGTGGTGTTCTGTGACATATACAGTATGCCATCCGAAAACTGTTTATTAAGGGCAAATTCCAAAAATCTGGGCCTAATATAGTGTCCATATTCTGTGTGTTTCCTTGACATATACTGTCCTGCATCAGAAAACGGTGTCTTTAGCGGACTGTAAAAAAATCTGCGCCACATCTAGTGACAAAACCATTAATATGAAGAAGGCGAGCACTAAGGGACGGG
Organism: Bufo bufo; assembly: GCF_905171765.1. Lineage (NCBI taxonomy): Eukaryota > Metazoa > Chordata > Amphibia > Anura > Bufonidae > Bufo > Bufo bufo. The sequence goes on along the minus strand of NC_053395.1, from coordinate 123,398,734 downwards.
GAAATGGGCGTGATGCTGATGGTGCACACAGAGGCCCTGGCACTGGGCACAATGAAACTATGCCTGCTGCCAGTGCACCAGAAAAAAATAATCTACCGTACCCAGTTTCATGTCTAATTTAGCTGGGCGGCGCAGGACAACACTGTCCAAATCGGACCAGTGCGAAAAGTTAGTCGGTTGGATTGCTGAAGATATTGCTTCCAGTCGGTTAAGCACCACCCTCTCTTCCACCAAGTCCAGTCTCTGTAGCCAAGAATCTGGTCAACCGAATCTTCTCTCTGATCAACCTTCCTCCCACCATGGAGAGGCTTGCCAAATGAGTCATCCCACACTCGGATATTCCGAGGAGCTCTTTCAAGCGCCACTATTACATTTGGCCCTCGCGCACAGCACGCTTGAAGAGGGACCTGAGATATTGTGCCCTGATTCCCAACCTCTTCAGCCTTCACAGTCTCAAGAAGATGACGGTGGTGAACGGCAATCATTCGTTCACGAGGTGGATGATGATGAGACACAGTTACCAATCACTGAGGTTGTGGTTATGTCAAGTCAGGAGGATGAGCAGAATAAGGAAGTGGAAGAGAAAGTAGTTGACGATGAGGTCACTGACCCAACATGGGAAGGTGAAAAGCTGAGCAAGGACAGCAGTACAGAGGGGGAGGGATCTGAAGCACCGCAACAGGCTGAAAGAGGCAGTGGGGTTGCAAAAGGGAGAAGTCGTCCCACACCAAACAGGCCCGCAACGTTACACCGAGCACCCCCATGCGTAAATCTACCTTGCCAAGGGGAAGGTGTTCTGCAGTATGGCGCTTTTTTGAGGAAAGTGTAGTAGACGACAAAAGAGTGGTAGTTTGCAACCTGTGCTGTACCAAAATGAGCCGGGGTGTGAACACTAGCAACCTCACCACCATCAGCATTATCCGCCACATGGCATCCAAGCACCCTAACAAGTGGGACGAACGCTTGGGTCCACAATCTGGGTCTGCAGGTCACACCACTGCCTCCTCTTCCCCTGTGTTACGCACTTCTGGACAATCCCCTGTCAAAGGCGCAGGCCCGGATGCACCTTGCCTTGCACCTGGACCTTCGCATGAACCATCAGCAACAACATCCACTTCCCTGTCCCAGCGCATTGTCCAAATGTCCATAACACAGTCATTTGAACGCAGGCGCAAATACCCACCCACCCACAGGCCATAGCACTAAATGGGCAACTTACAAAATTTCTGGCCCTTGAAATGTTTCCATTTCGGCTTATGGACACTGAGGCCTTCCGCAGCCTGATGTCGGCTGCCGTCCCTCGGGAAGCAGTCCCCAGCCGCCACTATTTTTCACGGTGTGCCGTGCCCGCCTTACACCAGCAGTGTCCCAGAACATCACCCGTGTCCTGACCAACGTACTTACTGGGAAGGTCCACTTAACCATGGACACATGGACAAGTGCTGGTGGCCAGGGACGCTACATTTCCCTGACCGCACACTAGGTGAATGTTGTGTAGGCCGGGAGTGAGTCGTACCCTGGGATGGCAAAGGTGCTACCCACGCCCAGGATTGCGGGCCCTACGTCCATCAGGGTCTCCGCCAGCGGCTATATTACTGGCTCCAACCCCCACTTCTCCTCCTCCACTGCCTCCTCCTCCACTTCCAGCAGCAGTCAACCATCAGTCGCTAGATTGAAGCAGTGTAGCACTACTGTGGGTAAGCGTCAACAGACCGTGCTGAAGTTGATCTGTTTAGGGGACAAACAGCACACTGCCGCAGAGCTGTGGCAGGGTATAAAGGACCAAACCAAGCTGTGGCTCTCGCCACTCAACCTACAACCAGGCATGGTTGTTTCTGACAATGGCCGTAACTTGGTGGCAGCTTTGGAGCTTGGCAACCTGACACACATCCCATACTTAGCCCACATCTTAAACTTAGTGGTTCAGCGGTTTATCAAAACCTACCCTAATTTGCCAGAGCTACTACTAAAGGCAGGCCGCGTGTGTGCCCATTGCCGCAAGTCGTCCACAGCTTCAGATGGTCTGTCAAGGCTGCAGCAGTGCTTGCGGCTTCCAGCTCACCGACTGTTGTGCGACGTGAGCATGCGCTGGAACTGTACGTTCCACATGTTGCCCAGACTTTGTGAGCAGTAGAGGGCAGTTGTGGAATACCAGCTGCAACACGGTCGTCACCTTTCGATTCAACTGCCACTATTCACAAGCGAGGAGTGGGCATTGATGTCAGACCTCTGTGAGGTTTTAAAAAACTTTGATGAATCCACACAGATGATTAGTGGCGATAACACTATTATCTGCATAACCATCCCACTGCTGTGTCTACTCAAACGATCGCTGCTCACAATTGAGGACGACGCTCTAAATGTGCAGACGAGGAAATGGGGGAGGACATTACACAGGGTGATAGCCAGCCCACCCTCAGTTCGTCTTCTCAGCGCGAATTGGACCATGAAGAGAAGGAGGAGGAGCTGGAGACAGTTGCCTCTGCTATAGAGGGTAGTACCCATGGAACTTTAATTCCATCTGTTCAGCGTGGATGGGCAGAAGATGAGGAGGAGGAGGAGATGGAGAGTCATCTTGCCTGTTGGTACTCTGGCACACATGACTGACTTCATGTTAGGCTGCCTTTCCAGCGACCCTCGCGTTATACAAATTTTTTGTCGATAAGACGGATTTCTGGGTGTTCACCCTTCTCGACCTCCTCTACAAAGAGAACTTCTCATCTGTCATTCCTGTGGTGGAGAGGACGAGTAAAATGGTGCAATACCAGAAGGTACTTGTTGAGAGATTGCTCCAACATTTTCCATCTTACAACACTGGTGGCAGAGTCCATACTTCCTTAGGCATCCGACGAAGGTAGACAAGGGGAACAGACAGCAGTTACAACAAAGGCTGGGCAACACTCTCCAAGGCATGGGACACTTTAATGACACCCCGCCAGCAACCTCACCCTGAACCACGGCCAACAAGGGAAAAGTTTTGGAAGATGGTGAAGGAATACATAGCAGACCGTGTCAGCGTCCTAAATGATCCCTGAGTGCCTTACAACTACTGGGTGTCCAAGCTGGACACGTGGCACGAACTTGCACTCTATGCCTTGGAGGTGCTGGCCTGCCCTGCCGCCAGCGTTTTGTCTGAGCGTGTATTTAGTGCTGTTGGTGGCATTATAACAGATAAGCGTATCCGCTTGTCCACTGCAATGCTGACAGGTTGACTTAGATAAAAATGAACAAGGCCTGGATTCCCACTGACTTCTCAACTCCACCAGAGGACAGCTGAGCTGATGATGAACATAAAGGCAATTTCAATCTATCATTTATAATGTACTCAATCTACTGTAGTGTAGCACCTTTTCCACCACAAAAAAATTGTATATGGTTGAATCTTGTTTTCTCCTCCTCATCCAGATTGTATATATTCCCTCCACTCTAATTTTTTTTAATAGGGTCAGCTCAACTGCAGGCCCTTGCCCCTAATGTTTTAGAGGGTCAGCTCAGCAGCAGGCCCTCACCCCTAATGTTTTAGAGGCTCAGCTCAGTAGCAAGCCCTCGCATATAATGTTTTAGAGTGTCAGCTCACCAGCAGTTACTCGCATATAATGTTTTAGAGCATCAGCTCACCAGCAGTTACTCGCATATAATGTTTTAGAGCATCAGCTTACCAGCAGGCACTCGCATATAATGTTTTAGAGCATCAGCTCACCAGCAGGCACTGGCATATAATGTTTTAGAGCGTCACCTCAGCAGCAGGCCCTCGCCCATAATGTTTTAGAGGGTCAGTTCAGCAGCAGGCCCTCGCCCCTAATGTTTTAGAGGGTCAGCTGAGCAGCAGACCCTCGCATATAATGTTTTAGAGCATCAGCTCACCAGCAGGCCGTCGCATATAATGTTTTAGAGCGTCAGCTCACAGCATGCCCTCGCATATAATTTTTTACAGGGTCAGCTCACCAGCAGGCCCGCACCTAAAATCTTTTACTTGGTCCGCTCACCTGCAGGCCCGCAACTGAAATCTTTTACAGGGTCAGCTCACCTGCAGGCCCAAACCTAAAATCTTTTACAGGGTCAGTTCACCTGCAGGCCCGCAACTCAATGTGAATGAGGCCCTCCTTTATGTGATATACAGATTGTATTGGAGTGCCTCTCCCTTGTAATTTTTAGCAGCACTTGCACTTTATATACAAGTAAATACAGTCCTGATCAAAAGGCAAAAAATCATATTTAGCATGGCTGGATCTTAGCAAGGTTCCAAGTAGAGCTTTAACATGCAACAAGAAGAAATGGGAGTGAGACAAAAAAAAATTTGAGCATTCAATTTAATGAAAAACAACGAATAAACTGAAACAGGCAGTTTTTCCAGCTGATCAAAAGTTTAGGACCACACCTCAAAAAAAAAACTAAACCCCCCCAAAACAGAAATCCAACATGAACTCAGTAATGAGTAGCTCCGCCGTTATTGTTTATCACTTCAAAAATTCGTTTCGGCATGCTTGATGCAAGCGTTTCCATGAGGTGAGTGGGAACATTTCTCCAAGTGGTGAAGACGGCCGCACGAAGGCCATCTACTGTCTGGAACTGTTGTCCATTTTTGTAAACTTCCCTTGCCATCCATCCCCAAAGGTTCGCAATTGGATTTAGATGAGGGGAACACGCAGAATGGACCAAAAGAGTGATGTTATTCTCCTGGAAGAAGTCCCTTGTCCTGCGGGCATTGTGTACTGTAGCGTTGTCCTGTTGAAAAACCCAGTCGTTACCACACAAACGAGGGCCCTCAGTCATGAGGAATGCTCTCTGCAACATCTGGACATAGCCAGCGGCCGTTTGACGCCCCTGCACTTCCTGATGCTCCATTGTTCCACTGAAGGAAAAAGCACCCCAGACCATTATGGCGCCCCCTCCACTGTGGCGCGTAGAAAACATCTCAGGTGGGGGGATCTGCTTGTCATGCCAGTAACGTTGGAAATCATCAGGACCATCAAGGTATATTTTTTTCTCCTCAGAGAATAAAACTTTCTTCCACTTTCTTGAATGGCTTATGTTTGGTGCTCTCTTGCAAAGTCCAAACGAGCAGTTCTGTGGCGTTCAAGGAGACGAGGTCTTTGAAGACGTTTTTTGTTTTTGAAGCCCTTCAGTCTCAGATGCCGTCTGATGGTTATGGGGCTGCAGTCAGCACCAGTAAGGGCCTTAATTTGGGTCGAGGATCGTTCAGTGTCTTGACGGACAGCCAATTGGATCCTCCGACTCAGTGCTGATGAAAGTCTTCCCAATTGACTTTTTTGTTCCATAACCCTCACTATCATTTAAGAAATTCCAAATGACTGTCTTACTGCGTCCCACCTCAGCAGCGATGGCACGCTGTGAGAGACCCTGCTTATGCAGTTCAACAACCCGACCACGTTCAAAAAGGGAGAGTTTTTTTGCCTTTGCCATCACAACGTGTGACTACCTGACAGAAAATGACAATGAATCCACATCTTTGCACAGATTTGGCCTTTTAAAGGCATGTGGTCCTAAAATTTGGATCAGCTGAAAAACAGCTTGTTTCAGTTTAATCGTTATTTTCAATTAATTGAATGCTCAAAAATTGTTTTGTCTCACGCTCATTTCTTCTTGTTGCATGTTGAAGCTCTACTTCAAACCTTGTTAAGACCCAACAATGTAAAATATGATTTTTTGCCATTTTCAAGTGGTCATAAACTTTTGATCAGGACTGTATGTGGTATCATTGTAATCGAACTGACTCAGAGAATGAAGGGCACAGGTCAGTTTTGCCTCAAAGAGAACACCGTAGGAACAAAATCCATTAAAAGGTGGAGAAATAGTTTTTTTTCCACCCCATTTTGAATTTTTTTTGCCCGCTTCCCACTACATTGTATGCCATATTAAAGTACAACTTCTCCCGCAAAAATTAAGCCCTTATATATCTATGTGAATGGAAAAATAAAAAAGTTATGGCTAAAGGATAGGGTTGAGTCAACCAGAACTGTGAAGTTTGGGTTCGTACCGAACTTTAGGACCCCGAACCCGAACATTTCCGTAAAAGTTCGGGTTCGGTGCTTTCTTGGCGCTTTTTGAAAGGCTGCACAGCAGCCAATCAACAAGCGTCATACTACTTGCCCCAAGAGGCCATCACAGCCATGCCTAATAAGGTCATGGCTGTGATTGGACAGAGCAGCATGTTACCCAGGCTCTATATAAGCTTGAGTCACATAGCGCTGTAGGGAGAGGATGCTGCTGGACTTGTGATTTCAGGGAGAGAATAGGAGAGAATCTAACTCAGCGATCTACAGACAAATAGTTGTGTGGGTGCAGGGCACTATCGTTTTACCCTGCCCTGAGCTCATTGACCAAAAAATACTAACTTTTAGAATTCTGTAAGTTAGGTGGGTGGCGGCGGCGGCCATTTTAAGCATGCTCAGTGCACCAGCACTGCATCTGAACATTTGGGACATTGCAAATCACCATTTTTTTGGGGGCAAACTACAACATATGGATTAGTCAGTGTGCAATTTATGGTAGAAATACACCCATCATTTTCTGGGGTTTTAAAAACAGACCATTTTTTTCTAAAAACTGTATTTTCCAGATCTGCAAGTGTTAAATTCAAGTTTAACCACCTCAGCCCCCAGTGCTTAAACACCCTGAAAGACCAGGCCACTTTTTACACTTCTGACCTACACTACTTTCACCGTTTATTGCTCGGTCATGCAACTTACCACCCAAATGAATTTTACCTCCTTTTCTTCTCACTAATAGAGCTTTCATTTGGTGGTATTTCATTGCTGCTGACATTTTTACTTTTTTTGTTATTAATCGAAATTTAACGATTTTTTTGCAAAAAAATGACATTTTTCACTTTCAGTTGTAAAATTTTGCAAAAAAAACGAGATCCATATATAAATTTTGCTCTAAATTTATTGTTCTACATGTCTTTGATAAAAAAAAAATGTTTGGGTAAAAAAAAAATGGTTTGGGTAAAAGTTATAGCGTTTACAAACTATGGTACAAAAATGTGAATTTCCGCTTTATGAAGCAGCTCTGACTTTCTGAGCACCTGTCATGTTTCCTGAGGTTCTACAATGCCCAGACAGTACAAACACCCCACAAATGACCCCATTTCGGAAAGTACACACCCTAAGGTATTCGCTGATGGGCATAGTGAGTTCATAGAACTTTTTTTTTTTTGTCACAAGTTAGCGGAAAATTATGATTTTTTTTTTTTTCTTACAAAGTCTCATATTCCACTAACTTGTGACAAAAAATAAAAAGTTCTATGAACTCACTATGCCCATCACGAAATACCTTGGGGTCTCTTCTTTCCAAAATGGGGTCACTTGTGAGGTAGTTATACTGCCCTGGCATTCTAGGGGCCCAAATGTGTGGTAAGGAGTTTGAAATCAAATTCTGTAAAAAATGACCAGTGAAATCCGAAAGGTGCTCTTTGGAATATGGGCCCCTTTGCCCACCTAGGCTGCAAAAAAGTGTCACACATCTGGTATCTCCGTATTCAGTAGAAGTTGGGGAATGTGTTTTGGGGTGTCTTTTTACATATACCCATGCTGGGTGAGATAAATATCTTGGTCAAATGCCAACTTTGTATAAAAAAATGGGAAAAGTTGTCTTTTGACAAGATATTTCTCTCACCCAGCATGGGTATATGTAAAATGACACCCCAAAACACATTCCCCAACTTCTACTGAATACGGAGATACCAGATGTGTGACACTTTTTTGCAGCCTAGGTGGGCAAAGGGGCCCATATTCCAAAGAGCACCTTTCGGATTTCACTGGTCATTTTTTACAGAATTTGATTTCAAACTCCTTACCACACATTTGGGCCCCTAGAATGCCAGGGCAGTATAACTACCCCACAAGTGACCCCATTTTGGAAAGAAGAGACCCCAAGGTATTCGCTGATGGGCATGGCGAGTTCATGGAAGTTTTTATTTTTTGTCACAAGTTAGTGGAATATGAGACTTTGTATGAAAAAAAAAAAAAAAATCATCATTTTCCACTAACTTTTGACAAAAAATAAAAAATTCTAGGAACTCGCCATGCCCCTCACGGAATACCTTGGGGTGTCTTCTTTCCAAAATGGGGTCACTTGTGGGGTAGTTATACTGCCCTGGCATTTTCCAGGGGCCCTAATGTGTGGTAAGTAGGTAAATGACCTGTGAAATCCGAAAGGTGCTCTTTGGAATGTGGGCCCCTTTGCCCACCTAGGCTGCAAAAAAGTGTCACACATGTGGTATCTCCGTATTCAGGAGACGTTGGGGAATGTGTTTTGTGGTGTCATTTTACATATACCCATGCTGGGTGAGAGAAATATCTTGGCAAAAGACAACTTTTCCCATTTTTTTATACAAAGTTGGCATTTGACCAAGATATTTATCTCACCCAGCATGGGTATATGTAAAATGACACCCCAAAACACATTCCCCAACTTCTCCTGAATACGGAGATACCACATGTGTGACACTTTTTTGCAGCCTAGGTGGGCAAAGGTGCCCAAATTCCTTTTAGGAAGGCATTTTTAGACATTTGGATACCAGACTTCTTCTCACGCTTTGGGGCCCCTAAAATGCCAGGGCAGTATAAATACCCCACATGTGACCCTATTTTGGAAAGAAGACACCCCAAGGTATTCAATGAAGGGCATGGCGAGTTCATAGAAAAAAAAAAATTTTGGCACAAGTTAGCGGAAATTGATTTTTTTGATTTTTTTCTCACAAAGTCTCCCTTTCCGCTAACTTGGGACAAAAATTTCAATCTTTCATGGACTCAATATGCCCCTCAGCGAATACCTTGGGGTGTCTTCTTTCCAAAATGGTGTTATTTGTGGGGTGTTTGTACTGCCCTGGCATTTGAGGGTCTCCGCAATCATTACATGTATGCCCAGCATTAGGAGTTTCTGCTATTCTCCTTATATTGAGCATACGGGTAATGAGATTTTTTTTTCCGTTCAGCCTCTGGGCTGAAAGAAAAAATGAACGGCACAGATTTCTTCATTCGCATCGATCAATGTGGATGAAAAAATCTCTGCCAAAAAAAGGAAAAGGAGGGGAAAGGCGTCTGCCAGGACATAGGAGCTCCGCCCAACATCCATACCCACTTAGCTCGTATGCCCTGGCAAACCAGATTTCTCCATTCACATCAATCGATGTGGATGAATAAATCATTGCCGGGATTTTTTTTTTTATATATACAAAGTGTTTGCCAAAGTATATGAACACCGCCACCTCCTCAGCTCATATGCCTCGGCAAACGTATCTTTTACTGCAGAGGAGAAATCTCGTCTTGCAGCGCCGCATACACCGACTTGCGTGTAATCTGACTGCAGCGCAATGCTTCTGTCCGAATGCACATCAGTGCTGCAGCTAGTCGATCGGTTGGTCCACCTGGAAGGTAAAAAAAAAAAAAAAAAAGAAAAAAACCAGGCCGCAACAAAATAATTTTATTAACTTTGGAAGAGAACATATAAACTTTAACTTTTTTTTTTTTTTTTTTTTTACCTTTATAGAACAAACCTCTCCTTCCCCATGGGTCAATGTGCAAAGCGCAAATCGCCCAAAGATGTGGCGAAGTACATTATGCACTTTGTCCCATGTGAAAGGAGACGTTTGCAGCTGCTGTGAGTGAATGGGCCCTAATAGCCCTGTGTGCCTGTCCTGGTGAGATGTGATCCCTATGCTAGGTGTACCTGTGTGTGGTACTTCCGGAAACACTCTCCTAAGCATAGGGCAGGGTGGTCAGGGCAGTCAGGACAGAAATAGCGGGTGTCACGCCTTATTCCACTCCTGCTACAGACACGACATCTTTTTCGGGGTGACGGTTGGATTGAGGTACCAGCAACGACATTGGGGAAATGTCGCTCGTGTAGACGGCTAACTACACTGGTGGATGGGGCCACGGAACCTTCTGGATACAGGAGGTTCTCGATGATCTCTTCCTGGAATTTGAGGAAGGATCGTGTTCTCCCAGCCTTACTGTAGAGAACAAAACTATTATACAGCGCCAATTGAATCAAATATACAGACACCTTCTTATACCAGCGTCTGGTTCTGCGGGAAACTAAATACGGAGACAACATCTGGTCATTGAAGTCCACCCCTCCCATGAGCAAATTATAGTGGTGGACTGAGAGGGGCTTTTCAATGACACGGGTTGCTCGCTCAATTTGGATTGTCGTGTCTGCGTGAATGGAGGAGAGCATGTAAACGTCACGCTTGTCTCTCCATTTCACCGCGAGCAGTTCTTCATTACACAAGGCAGCCCTCTCCCCCCTTGCAAGACGGGTGGTAACGAGCCGTTGGGGGAAGCCCCGGCGACTAGGTCGCACGGTGCCACAGGCGCAAATCCGTTCTAGAAACAAATGCCTAAAGAGGGCCACACTTGTGTAGAAATTGTCCACATAAAGATGGTACCCCTTGCCGAATAAGGGTGACACCAAGTCCCAGACTGTCTTCCCACTGCTCCCCAGGTAGTCAGGGCAACCGACCGGCTCCAGGGTCTGATCTTTTCCCTCATAGACACAAAATTTGTGGGTATAGCCTGTGGCCCTTTCACAGAGCTTATACAATTTGACCCCATACCGGGCACGCTTGCTTGGGATGTATTGTTTGAAGCCAAGGCGCCCGGTAAAATGTATTAGGGACTCGTCTATGCAGATGTTTTGCTCGGGGGTATACAAATCTGCAAATTTCTGGTTGAAATGGTCTATGAGGGGCCGAATTTTGTGGAGCCGGTCAAAAGCTGGGTGGCCTCTGGGACGGGAGGTGGTGTTGTCGCTAAAATGCAGAAAACGCAGGATGGTCTCAAATCGTGTCCTGGACATAGCAGCAGAGAACATGGGCATGTGATGAATTGGGTTCGTGGACCAATATGACCGCAATTCATGCTTTTTAGTTAGACCTATGTTGAGGAGAAGGCCCAGAAAATTTTTAATTTCGGAAACTTGGACTGGTTTCCACCGGAAAGGCTGGGCATAAAAGCTTCCCGGGTTTGCGGTTATAAATTGTGTGGCATACCGGTTTGTCTCTGCCACGACTAAGTCCAAGAGCTCCGCAGTCAAGAACAGCTCAAAAAATCCCAGGGCCGAACCGATTTGAGCCGTCTCAACCCGAACTCCAGACTGGGCGGTGAAAGGGGGAACTACAGGTGCGGCTGAAGTTGGTGACTGCCAATCAGGGTTTGCCAGCACCTCAGGGACTCTAGGGGCTCTACGGGCCTGTCTGTGCGGTGGCTGCGACGGGGTAACTACTGCACGTGCCACCGTACCAGCTTCAACTGCCCTTCTGGTGCTCGCTACTTCACCATGTTGTACGGCAGTGCTGGTACTAGGTCCAGAAAGGGCTGCGCTGCTGGTGTATGCCTCACCACGTGATCCGGCAGCGACAGCCCCACTCTGCTGCTCTTGAAGCGGACCCTGCGTAACCTGTGGTCTAGCGACACGGGGCCGGCTACGCCTGGTGCTATCAGGGACCTCAGCCTCCTCGTCCGAACTTTGGGTCAGAGAGCCACTGCTTTCCACAGGTTCATATTCTGACCCGCTAGATTCGTCAGATGAGGGTTCCCACTCCTCATCCGACTGGGTCAGAATCCTGTAGGCCTCTTCAGAAGAATACCCCCTGTTTGACATTTTGGACTACTAAATTTAGGGGTATTCCCTGAGACTACCCAAGAAAAAAAGCAAGCCTGTCTTACAAAGGGGAGGCTAGCGAAGTACCGGAGGCCGCTGCGGTTGATAAAAAATATCAAAACTGATTTTTTTATCGCCGCAGTGCGTGTAAAGTGAATGTGCAGTGATCAAAAAATAATAATTTTTTGTCACTGCGGTGGGGCGGGCGTGGGTGAACGCACGTGTGGGCGACCGATCAGGCCTGATCGGGCAAACACTGCGTTTTGGGTGGAGGGCGAGCTAAGGTGACACTAATACAATTATAGATCTGACCGTGATCAGTTTTGATCACTTACAGATACTATAAAAGTACAAATGCTGATTAGCGATACGCTAATCAGCGAATAAAAGTGACTGCGGTGCGGTGGGCTGGGCGCTAACTGACGCTAACTACCTAACCAAGGGGCCTAAACTATCCCTAAAACCTAACAGTCAATACCAGTGAAAAAAAAAAAGTGACAGTTTACACTGATCACTTTTTTTCCTTTCACTAGTGATTGACAGGGGCGATCAAAGGGGTGATCAAAGGGTTAATTGGGGTGCAGGGGGGTGATCTGGGGCTAAGGTGTAGTGTTTGGTGTACTCACAGTTCAGTCTGCTCCTCTGCTGGATCCAACCGACGAAAAGGACCAGCAGAGGAGCAGACAAGCCATATAACAGATCATATTTACTAATATGATCTGTTATATGGCTTGTGATTGGATTTTTTGAAAATCGCCAGCCTGCCAGCCAATGATCGTTGCTGGCAGGCTGGTGACGAAATTGTTCTTTAACTTTTGCCGGCCCGCGATGCACATGCGCGGGCCGGCAATGCCCGAAATCTCGCGTCTCGGGAGATGACGCACGGATGCGTCCAGGAGGAATGAATCAACCACCTTCCGGACACATCCGTGCGTTAGGCGGTCGGGAGGTGGTTAATATATACAGCTTTCATATTGTTAGCAAAAAAAGACTTTTTTTTAGCAATCTACAACATCTGTATTAGTCAGTGTGCAATTTAAGCTAGAAATACACCCATCATTTTCTGGGGTTTGAAAAACACAATTTTTTTTTTTAAAAACAGTATTTTCCAGATCTGCAAGTGTTAAATTCAAGTTTAATATATACAGCTTTCATATTCTTTTAGCAAAAAAAGACTTTTTTGGCAATCTACAACATCTGTATTAGTCAGTCTGCAATTTAAGGTAGAAATACACCCATCATTTTCTGGGGTTTGAAAAACACACTCTTTTAACAAAAAACACTATTTTCAGGCCTTGCAGCATCAGCACATGTGAAACAAACAAACACTCATTTGGGCACAAAAAAATTTGTTGGCAGCCTTTGATGCAGATGTCATTGTGAGATACACCCTTAATACATTTGGGTTACATTCAGAGATTTTAAATACCGCCATTTGGTGCACCTATATTGAATTCAGGCCTACAGAGGTTCAGGGCCTCTGAGAAACTACCTCTACATACAGGTTTTTGAATTAGGCATTTGAAATACAGCCATTTGAAATACAGCCATTTTGTGCAAAGATATATTTACTGCAGGCCTACACTGGTTCTGGCCCTGTGAGATAATACCTCTACATACAGGGGTTTGAATTAGGCATTTGAAATACAGCCATTTGAAATATAGCCATTTTGTGCAAAGATATATTTACTTCAGGTCTACAGAGGTTCAGGCCCTCTGAGATACCACCTCTACATACAGGGGTTTGAATTAGGCATTTGAAATACAGCCATTTGAAATATACACCCTTTACATACTGTCGTTCTATTCTACTATTAATTAAACACCCATTTAGGGCAAGATCCTAAATGTAAAAAATATGAGGAGAGCGTCAAATAAGTGACGTGGCGCAGGTTGTGGTGCTGCTGGTGGAGCTCCTGTTGCAGGGAGAGGACGTGGTCGATCTGTGCCAGCTACACGCACAAGTGAAACCCCTTCCTCAGGTGCGAGTAGGCGACAAAACCTACAGCGGTATTTGGTCGGGCCTAATGCTGCTCTATGAATAGTGAGGCCTGAACAAGTACAGGCGATAGTAGATTGGGTTGCTGACAGTGGATCCAGTTCCTTCACATTGTCCCCCACCCAGTCTCCTGCTGAAAGACCACAGTTGGCACCTGCAGCCCATGTCCATCAGTCTTTCACCTCAACCCCTTGCAAATCAGCCAAGCAGTCTGAGCCCCAAGTCATGCAGCAATCTCTTCTGCTTTTTGATGACTCTGTTAGCAGGGTTTCCCAGGGACATCCACCTAGCCCTGCCGCAGAAGTTGAAGAGTTTTACTGCACCGATGCCCAACCACTTATCTTTCAAGATGAGTACATGGGAGGACCATCGCAGCACGTCTCGGATGATGACGAAACACAGGTGCCAACTGCTGGGGCTTTCGAAAGTGTGCAGACCGACAAGGAAGGCAGGGGTGAAGACTGGGTGGAAGATGATGTGGAGGATGATGAGGTCCTCGACCCCACATGTCATCAAGGTCATGCGAGTGACCTATGTAGTTCGGAGGAAGAGGCGGTGGTCGCACAGAACCACCAGCACAGCAGAAGAGGGAGCAGGGTGCAAAAGTGGAGCGGCCATGCTCTAGACAGTACACCTCCTACTGCCCACCGCAGCAAGGGACCGAGCACACCAAAGCCAGCTCCAAGGAGTTCCCTGGTGTGGCAGTTCTTCAGACAATTTGCTGACGACAAGACACGAGTGGTTTGCACGCTGTGCAATCAGAGCCTGAAGCGAGGCATAAACGTTCTCAACCTGAGCACAACCTGCATGACCAGGCATTTAAGTGCAAACCACGAGCTGCAGTGGAATAGACACCTCAAAAACCAAGAAAGGTCTCTGTCTCCTCCTGCTTCCTCTTCTGCTGCAGTCGCGGCCTCTTCATCCACCTCTGGAGTGACAGTGCCACCTGGCACCCCGCAAGCAGAGGATCTGCCAGCAACACCAACACCTGGGTCACCAAGCATCTCCACCATGTCCCACACATGCGTTTAGCTCTCCATATCCCAAACGCTGGAGAGGAAGAGGAAGTACCCCCCTACCCACCCGCAATCCCTAGCCCTGAATGCCAGCATTTCTAAATTACTGGCCTTTGAAATGCTGTCATTCCGTCTGGTGGAGACGGATAGTTTTAAAGGCCTTATGGCAGTGGCTATCCCACAGTACATCGTGCCCTGCCGCCACTACTTTTCAAGGCGAGCCATCCCTTCCCTGCACAACCAAGTAGGGGACAAAATCAGGTGTGCACTGCGCAACGCCATCTGTGGCAAGATGCACCTGATGACGGATACGTGGACCAGTAAGCACGGTCAGGGCGGTTATATCTCCATAACAGCTGGGTAAATGCAGTGGCGGCTGGGCCTGAGGCGGATAGCAGTTTGGCTCATGTCCTTCCACCACCGAGGTTTGAAGGGCGCTTCAGTTTGCCTCCTGTTGCTTCCTCCTCCTACTCTTGCAGCACGCCAGACCTGCAGGGTATAGCGAAGTGAGGTCACGGTTATGGGCAATCGAGGGTTACTCACTATTTGAAGGAGAACCCTGGGCAGGCATGCGGCAGTGAAGGAGAGGTAGACACAAGTTCCTCTGGGGCACACTCGGTATGTAGGGACCAGGCCTGATGGTGGATGAGGTGCCCTGGATGTTACAGGTATTTTGAGTGCCTGGGGCAAGGTCCCTTTAAGATTTCATGACGCCAGTGCCTGTAACGGTGGCACACCGGTTTATAGTAGTAATAAGTGAGGTACACAGGTGGTATAGTAAACCAAACGTTGCTTTACTTAAACAGTCCAACTTTGTACATCAAGATGGTAATGCAGTCCTTTATATCACAAGCTTCACAAGCAGGCTTATTTCACAAGATGGCAGGTATTAATCGTGCAAGATACTCAGAGGGTAAATCCATAACACACTCAGAATCAGGTTGTACCTTTCCTCAGAAATAGTGTACGCTGTTCATCTAGAACTCCTGTCTGGTTTCTATCCCAAGGCCCGGATGCCTAAATGCTGGCTTAAATCCTTGGTAAAATATATCTTCCTCCCGTATGGATTCTTGCTCTCACTCTATAGTTCCTCTGCCCATTAGCTTACTTATCTGAGCTGATGACACTGTCTCTGCTTGACTTGAGGGTAACTGCAGGTTTTCTCCCAGGAGGTTCTGTCCTACAACTGGGGTGACTTCTGAGCTAACTGAGGCTCACTTGGACTACAGGCAGGCTAGGGTTCTTCACTAGCCTCCTGGTCATAGCTAGCAGCCAGGGCTATCAAGCTGCATGTCAGGAGGAGGCCCTCAGCATATCTCTGGCTGGTGCCTTCTCACTTCTGTCTCCACAGGGTAGATGCTAGAGTGGAGTTGTTAGAACGAGGTCTGTGACGTCACTGGTCACATGCTCCTTCATGGTCACATGGTCAAGTGTGGGAAGTGCTTATAAACCCAGACTGCAGGAGCTTGTGAAGGAGGAGGAGCTGTGTGTGCCTGGATGTGCTGCAGAGCTAGAGTCCATAGGAGCGCATACATGAGGAGGCAGGTACAGATCTGTGAAGGGAGGGGGCATGTGGTGTATTCTGGGGACATGGGGGGGGTTAATCTGTGAGGGGGGCATGTGGTGTATTCTGGGGGGGTTAATCTGTGAGGGGGGCATGTGGTGTATTCTGGGGACATGGGGGGGGGGGGTTAATCTGTGAGGGGGGCATGTGGTGTATTCTGGGGACATGGGGGGGTTAATCTGTGAGGGGGGCATGTGGTGTATTCTGGGGACATGGGGGGGGTTAATCTGTGAGGGGGGCATGTGGTGTATTCTGGGGACATGGGGGGGTTAATCTGTGAGGGGGGCATGTGGTGTATTCTGGGGACATGGGGGGGTTAATCTGTGAGGGGGGCATGTGGTGTATTATGGGGGGGTTAATCTGTGGGGGGGCATGTGGTGTATTCTGGGGACATGGGGGGGTTAATCTGTGAGGGGGGCATGTGGTGTATTCTGGGGACATGGGGGGGTTAATCTGTGAGGGGGGCATGTGGTGTATTCTGGGGACATGGGGGGGTTAATCTGTGAGGGGGGCATGTGGTGTATTCTGGGGACATGGGGGGGTTAATCTGTGAGGGGGGCATGTGGTGTATTCTGGGGACATGGGGGGGTTAATCTGTGAGGGGGGCATGTGGTGTATTCTGGGGACATGGGGGGGTTAATCTGTGAGGGGGGCATGTGGTGTATTCTGGGGACATGGGGGGGTTAATCTGTGAGGGGGGCATGTGGTGTATTATGGGGGGGTTAATCTGTGGGGGGGCATGTGGTGTATTCTGGGGACATGGGGGGGTTAATCTGTGAGGGGGGCATGTGGTGTATTCTGGGGACATGGGGGGGGTTAATCTGTGAGGGGGGCATGTGGTGTATTCTGGGGACATGGGGGGGGTTAATCTGTGAGGGGGGCATGTGGTGTATTCTGGGGACATGGGGGGGGTTAATCTGTGAGGGGGGCATGTGGTGTATTCTGGGGACATGGGGGGGGTTAATCTGTGAGGGGGGCATGTGGTGTATTATGGGGGGGTTAATCTGTGGGGGGGGCATGTGGTGTATTCTGGGGACATGGGGGGGTTAATCTGTGAGGGGGGCATGTGGTGTATTCTGGGGACATGTGAGGGGGGCATGTGGTGTATTCTAGGGACATGTGAGGGGGGCATGTGGTGTATTCTGGGGACATGGGGGGGGTTAATCTGTGAGGGGGGCATGTGGTGTATTATGGGGGGGTTAATCTGTGAGGGGGGTGTATTCTGGGGACATGGGGGGTTAATCTGTGAGGGGGCATGTGGTGTATTCTGGGGACATGGGGGGGGTTAATCTGTGAGGGGGGCATGTGGTGTATTATGGGGGGGTTAATCTGTGGGGGGGGCATGTGGTGTATTCTGGGGACATGGGGGGGTTAATCTGTGAGGGGGGCATGTGGTGTATTCTGGGGACATGGGGGGGTTAATCTGTGAGGGGGGCATGTGGTGTATTCTGGGGACATGGGGGGGGTTAATCTGTGAGGGGGGCATGTGGTGTATTCTGGGGACATGGGGGGGGTTAATCTGTGAGGGGGGGCATGTGGTGTATTCTGGGGACATGTGAGGGGGGCATGTGGTGTATTCTAGGGACATGTGAGGGGGGCATGTGGTGTATTCTAGGGACATGTGAGGGGGGCATGTGGTGTATTCTGGGGACATGGGGGGGGTTAATCTGTGAGGGGGGCATGTGGTGTATTATGGGGGGGTTAATCTGTGAGGGGGGTGTATTCTGGGGACATGGGGGGTTAATCTGTGAGGGGGCATGTGGTGTATTCTGGGGACATGGGGGGGTTAATCTGTGAGGGGGGCATGTGGTGTATTATGGGGGGGTTAATCTGTGAGGGGGGTGTATTCTGGGGACATGGGGGGTTAATCTGTGAGGGGGGCATGTGGTGTATTATGGGGACATGGGGGGGTTAATCTGTGAGGGGGGCATGTGGTGTATTATGGGGACATGGGGGGGTTAATCTGTGAGGGGGGCATGTGGTGCATTCTGGGGACATGTGAGGGGGGCATGTGGTGTATTCTAGGGACATGTGAGGGGGGCATGTGGTGTATTCTAGGGACATGTGAGGGGGGCATGTGGTGTATTCTAGGGACATGTGAGGGGGGCATGTGGTGTATTCTAGGGACATGTGAGGGGGGCATGTGGTGTATTCTGGGGACATGGGGGGGTTAATCTGTGAGGGGGGCATGTGGTGTATTATGGGGGGGTTAATCTGTGAGGGGGGTGTATTCTGGGGACATGGGGGGTTAATCTGTGAGGGGGGCATGTGGTGTATCATGGGGACATGGGGGGGTTAATCTGTGAGGGGGGCATGTGGTGTATTATGGGGACATGGGGGGTTAATCTGTGAGGGGGGCTGTGGTGTATTCTGGAGCCCATGAGCGTGCAGATCTATGGGGGGGGCATGTGGGTGTATTCTGGGGCCATGAGCGTGCAGATCTATGGGGGGGGCATGTGGGTGTATTCTGGGGCCATGAGGGTGTAGGTCTGTGAGGGGGTTATGGGGTGGGTCAGTCTGGTAGGGGGGCATGTGGTGTAGTCTGTTACCATGAGGGTGCATATCTGTGTGGGGGGGGTCAATCTCAAAGGGGGGGTCATGTAGTGTATTCTGGTACCATGAGGGTGCAGATCTGTGGGGGGGGTCAATCTGTGAGGGGGGGCATGTGGTGTATTCTGGGGACATGAGGGTGCAGATCTATTGTGGGGGGGGCATGTGGGTGTATTCTGGCGACATGAGGGTGCAGATCTATGGGGGGGCATGTGGTGTATTCTGGCGACATGAGGGTGCAGATCTATGGGGGGGGGCATGTGGGTGTATTCTGGGGCCATGAGGGTACAGATCTATGGGGGGGGCATGTGGTGTATTCTGGGGCCATGAGGGTGCATATCTGTGTGGGGGGGTCAATCTCCAAGGGGGGGGGGGGTCATGTAGTGTATTCTGGTACCATGAGGGTGCAGATCTGTGGGGGGGGGCATGTGGTGTATTCTGGCGCCATGAGGGTGCAGATCTATTGTGGGGGGGGGGGATGTGGGTGTATTCTGGCGCCATGAGGGTACAGATCTATGGGGGGGGGGGCATGTGGGTGTATTCTGGGGGCATGAGGGTGCAGATCTATGGGGGGGCATGTGGGTGTATTCTGGCGACATGAGGGTGCAGATCTATGGGGGGGGGGGCATGTGGGTGTATTCTGGAGCCATGAGGGTGCAGATCTACGGGGGGGGGGCATGTGGTGTATTCTGGGGCCATGAGGGTGCATATCTGTGTGGGGGGGTCAATCTCCAAGGGGGGGGGTCATGTAGTGTATTCTGGTACCATGAGGGTGCAGATCTGTGGGGGGGGGGCATGTGGTGTATTCTGGGGCCATGAGGGTGCATATCTGTGTGGGGGGGTCAATCTCCAAGGGGGGGGGTCATGTAGTGTATTCTGGTACCATGAGGGTGCAGATCTGTGGGGGGGGGGGCATGTGGTGTATTCTGGGGCCATGAGGGTGCATATCTGTGTGGGGGGGGGGTCAATCTCCAAGGGGGGGTCATGTAGTGTATTCTGGTACCATGAGGGTGCAAATCTGTGGGGGGGGGGGATGTGGTGTATTCTGGGGTCATTAGGGTGAAGATTTATGGGGGGGCATGTGGTGTATTCTGGAGTCATTAGGGTGAAGATTTACGGGGGGGGGGGGGTTATGGGGAGGTCAATCTGTGAGGGTGGGTGTGGTGTATTCTGGGAACATGAGGATGCAGATCTGTGGGAGGGGGGGCTTTATGGGGTGTATTGGAGAGGGGGCAGATCAATAAGGGGGGGGTGTAAGCCTCTGTGTATGGGGCTGGGTGTATCTTGTAGCTGCTGTGTGGTAACATTGATGTGTATTCACCCAATAGATTTTGTTCTTGAGAGCAGAGGGGTTGCCATCCAGCAGAGCCGGAGGAGACGAGCCCCCCAGTGCCCCCCGCTGTACAGTCTGATGGCAGGAGGATGCTGTATGCAGCACTACACACTATATGTAAGGGCTTGTTGTGTCGCTGCTCGTCATGTCTAGGTGGCAGTCAGTAAACAGAATCTGTCCTAAAGACACCGCAGGATTGTGTCAGAAGAGCTGACGTCCCGTGTAGGGCTGCAACGATTAATCCATGTAATCGATTATAACGACGAATCCAGTTATCGAATAATCGTCCGATTCGTTGCTCTGCGGGCGGTTTACTTTAAGTCACTGCATCTTTATTTTACCTTACAATGACGCTCCAGTAACGGGCAGAGCGGACGGCGGTGTAACGTCACTTACTCATGTGACGCGCCTGCTGCGCCTCCTTCATTCATAAAGTGGGCGGAGCAGGTGCGTCTCGTGAGTGACGTTACGCCGCCATCAGCTCTGCCTGTTACTGGAGCGTCAATGTAAGGTAAAATAAAGATGCTGTGAGCAGCGGGGCCGGGGCTGTTATGGGGAGGAGGGGGATCGGTCTATGGTACTGCTATGGGGAGGGGGGATCGGTCTATGGCACTGTTATGGGAGGAGGATCCGCCCACAGGACCCCCTCTCCATAACAGTGCCGCCCACAGGACCCCGTCTCCATAACAGTGCCGCCCACAGGACCCCGTCTCCATAACAGCGCCGCCCACAGGACCCCCTCTCCATAACGGCACTGCCCACAGGACCCCCTCTCCATAACGGCGCCGCCCACAGGACCCTCTCTCCATAACAGTGTCGTCCACAATTTGTTTTAATATGGCCTTTGAACATAATTTTTCAAGTAAAATCATATAAACCTCTCTGTTTTGTAATTTTGGTGTTTTTTTTTCCCCCGATCGATTAAATTATCGACAACTAATCGATTATTCAAATAATGGTTAGCTGCAGCCCTAGTCCTGTGTAAGCTCCTTAGCTGGGATTCAAATTGGTGATGTCAGCTTAACGGCATAGCAGTGTTTCTATGGCGGTGCGGGTGCGTTCCAGTGTGCCTCTGGCACTTTACTTGTGTAATTCCCCTGGATTCCGATGGCATAATGGCGGTGCTCATGTGCCCATACACCACAGCGTCTAGACTCCGGCCTTACAGCAGACACAGGCTAGCCCTAGTGTGGAAGCAGTGTCCTAAATGTGCTGTCCTAATCCAGCCTTGCTTCTCTACCTTAGGGGGCCCATACTCTAGGCTTAGGGCGCCTGACCCCCACTAGGCCACACCTGACCCCCACTAGGCCACACCTGACCCCCACTAGGCCACACCTGACCCCCACTAGGCCACACCTGACCCCCACTAGGCCACACCTGACCATGTTAGGCAATACTCCCTCCGATTCTGCAGCCAATACAAAATAAACTTCATGCCACCTGCTGTGGAGAGATGGTGACGCTCCCTGCACAGGGCTGCTGTATGAGAGGGAGCGGAGTCCATTCAGGCCCGTCAGACGGAGGACAGGGAGCCTAAAACTGGACCTCTGGCCGCCCTACTTTACCCGCTGAAGTAGCAAACAGCCTGAAAGTTTATTACAGACCAGATAAAGCGCACTGTGAATACAGCGACTGAACTTGGCCGACATGCACTTGGTTTAAAAACGACATCCCTCATATTTCAGTCACTTCAGCTGTCTTGCGTATGGAGGCAGGGTTACCAGGAACAAGAGGCAAGGAGCCCATTTTATATACTTAAAGTATCATTAACTTTATTTTTTATTTCTTGTAGGTAAACAAACTGATCAAATTGGTGAAAGTGGCAGAACTTTTTTCATATGCAAGTCTGTATTTAATGTATAAAACTGTAAATGGTTCTGAAATGTAGGTAACAAACACTTTAATAACGGGTTCTCACTTTTTTCTCTTTGGTGTTCGGTGGCTGAAAATAGACAACTAAATTGTATTATTGGTCTCTCAGAACATGTCAACAATTTACATTAAGGTGCAGTGTTCTCAGATGTACAGACGCCCTGCAGTTATATCTATGCACACAGGACACATGGTATTTATTGGAAAGTTTTTAAATAAAGCATATATTTAATAAATCAATTATGTGACTTTAATTTGTGTATGTGTGTATATGTATGTGTGTATATATAGGAATGGACATTAGACCAGTGGAAGTCTGTGCTTTTGGTCTGATGAGTCCAAATTTGAGATCTTTGGTTCCAACCACCGTGTCTTTGTGTGACACAGAAAAGGTGAACGGATGGACTCTACATGCCTGGTTCCCACCGTGAAGCATGGAGGAGGAGGAGGAGGTGGTGGTGGTGGTGGTGCTTTGCTGGTGACACTGTTGGGGATTTATTCAAAATTGAAGGCATACTGAACCAGCATGGCTACCACAGCATCTTGCAGCGGCATGCTATTCCACCCGGTTTGCGTTTAGTTGGACCATCATTTATTTTTCAACAGGACAATGACCCCAAACACACCTCCAGGCTGTGTAAGGGCTATTTGACCATGAAGGAGAGTGATGGGGTGCTGCGCCAGATGACCTGGCCTCCACAGTCACCGGACCTGAACCGAATAGAGATGGTTTGGGGTGAGCTGGACCGCAGAGTGAAGGCAAAAGGGCCAACAAGTGCTAAGTATCTCTGGGAACTCCTTCAAGACTGTTGGAAGACCATTTCAAGTGACTACCTCTTGAAGCTCATCAAGAGTGTGCAAAGCAGTAATCAAAGCAAAAGGTGGCTACATTGAAGAACCTAGAATATGACATATTTTCAGTTGTTTCACGATACCAACCTGACTCCCAGTCCAAAGAAATCCAGCCCATACAACTTTAACCAATCTCCAGCAAGCTATGCCTTACTGATGCAGTACTTTTCTGCATTTCAGCTACCTCACCCAGTGAGACTGAACCACCGGGTGAGATACACCCCCAAGTTCACATCACCAAAATATATATATATCAAATTGCAATAGGGCCCATACAGAACACCCACATATTCTTCTGCCCACTACATGGTAACCAGAGCTCTGAAAATTGGCAGGAATGGAGGGTGAGGTGGTAGAGGAGGCCAACTGCACACCCGCCTCACACTACATTCGTATAACATTTTATGTGAAATCAAAGAAAATGGTGGGGGATGAGGCTCTTTTCTATGGAAAGGTTTTTAATCAGTTTTTGATATCTGCAGCATGAAGACAAGCTTTGGATATCAAACACTCAGTGGCATCAGATTGCATAGAAAAAATATACAAGAAAATAATAAAGGTAAATTCTTAATAGTAAAACTATTTACTTAATTGAGAATGTAAGGTATTTAATAAAATCAAGAACAGGAGAACCTCTTCCTAACAACTCCTCCTCCTTTCTAGCCTGATTTATAGTTATTGAGCAGGCTAGATTTATGACCTTGGGGGGGGGGAAGGGTTACGGGACCTCCTGCTAACAACTCCATTCTAGCATGCTCCACGCTGAACAGGCTAGAATACTGAGACTAGGATGGAGTTGTTAGGAGGTCCCGTAAACCCCCCCGAAGTCAGAAATCTAGTCTGCTCACTAACTATGAAGCAGGCTAGGATGGAGTTGTTAGGAGGCGGTTCTCCTGTTCTTGATATTAAATTCTTTACATTCTCAAGGAAACTTTTTTAGAACAATGATTCCAAGAGGAGGAACTCCTTCTAAAAACGCTACAGCTTATACTACTGGCTTCTGACCTCTACAGCTTATATTACTGATAATAGAGGAGGACCTCCTAACACAGGCATCCTCCAACTACGGCCCTCCAGCTGTTGCAAAACTACAACTCCCAGCATGCCTGAACAGCCTACAGGTATCAGCCTATAGCAGGGCATTATGGGAGGTGTAGTTTTACAACAGCTGGAGGGCCGCAGTTGGAGGATGCCTGTTCTAACACCTCTACAGCTTATATTACTGATAATAGAGGAGGACCTTCTTCTAACAACTCCATTCTAGCTGATTCTATAGTGAACGGGCTAGATTACTGACTCCAGGAGGAGGACCTCCTTCTAACATCTCTACAGCTTATATTACTGATAATAGAGGAGGACCTCCTTCTAACACCTCTACAGCTTATATTACTGATAATAGAGGAGGACCTCCTTCTAACACCTCTACAGCTTATATTACTGATAATAGAGGAGGACCTCCTTCTAACATCTCTACAGCTTATATTACTGATAATAGAGGAGGACCTCCTTCTAACACCTCTACAGCTTATATTACTGATAATAGAGGAGGACCTCCTTCTAACACCTCTACAGCTTATATTACTGATAATAGAGGAGGACCTCCTAACAACTCTGCAGCTTATATTACTGATAATAGAGGAGGACCTCCTTCTAACACCTCTACAGCTTATATTACTGATAATAGAGGAGGACCTCCTTCTAACACCTCTACAGCTTATATTACTGATAATAGAGGAGGACCTCCTAACAACTCTGCAGCTTATATTACTGATAATAGAGGAGGACCTCCTTCTAACACCTCTACAGCTTATATTACTGATAATAGAGGAGGACCTCCTTCTAACACCTCTACAGCTTATATCACTGATAGTAGAGGAGGACCTCCTTCTAACACCTCTGCAGCTTCTAGCAATGATAATAGAGGAGCACCTCCTGCTAACAACTCCATTCTAGCATGCTCCACGCTGAACAGGCTAGAATACTGAGACTAGGATGGAGTTGTTAGGAGGTCCCGTAAACCCCCCCGAAGTCAGAAATCTAGTCTGCTCACTAACTATGAAGCAGGCTAGAATGGAGCTGTTAGGAGGCGGTTCTCCTGTTCTTGATATTAAATTCTTTACATTCTCAAGGAAACTTTTTTAGAACAATGATTCCAAGAGGAGGAACTCCTTCTAAAAACGCTACAGCTTATACTACTGGCTTCTGACCTC
The DNA here is from genome assembly GCF_905171765.1 of Bufo bufo. Classification (NCBI taxonomy): domain Eukaryota; kingdom Metazoa; phylum Chordata; class Amphibia; order Anura; family Bufonidae; genus Bufo; species Bufo bufo. The sequence continues at coordinate 123,373,707 of NC_053395.1, read as the reverse complement.
TACAGCTTATATTACTGATAATAGAGGAGGACCTCCTAACACAGGCATCCTCCAACTACGGCCCTCCAGCTGTTGCAAAACTACAACTCCCAGCATGCCCGAACAGCCTACAGGTGTCAGCCTACAGCAGGGCATTATGGGAGGTGTAGTTTTACAACAGCTGGAGGGCCGCAGTTGGAGGATGCCTGTTCTAACACCTCTACAGCTTATATTACTGATAATAGAGGAGGACCTCCTTCTAACAACTCCATTCTAGCTGATTCTATAGTGAACAGGCTAGATTACTGACTCCAGGAGGAGGACCTCCTTCTAACACCTCTACAGCTTATATTACTGATAATAGAGGAGGACCTCCTTCTAACACCTCTACAGCTTATATTACTGATAATAGAGGAGGACCTCCTAACAACTCTGCAGCTTATATTACTGATAATAGAGGAGGACCTCCTTCTAACACCTCTACAGCTTATATTACTGATAATAGAGGAGGACCTCCTTCTAACACCTCTACAGCTTATATCACTGATAGTAGAGGAGGACCTCCTTCTAACACCTCTGCAGCTTCTAGCAATGATAATAGAGGAGCACCTCCTGCTAACAACTCCATTCTAGCATGCTCCACGCTGAACAGGCTAGAATACTGAGACTAGGATGGAGTTGTTAGGAGGTCCCGTAAACCCCCCCGAAGTCAGAAATCTAGTCTGCTCACTAACTATGAAGCAGGCTAGAATGGAGCTGTTAGGAGGCGGTTCTCCTGTTCTTGATATTAAATTCTTTACATTCTCAAGGAAACTTTTTTAGAACAATGATTCCAAGAGGAGGAACTCCTTCTAAAAACGCTACAGCTTATACTACTGGCTTCTGACCTCTACAGCTTATATTACTGATAATAGAGGAGGACCTCCTAACACAGGCATCCTCCAACTACGGCCCTCCAGCTGTTGCAAAACTACAACTCCCAGCATGCCCGAACAGCCTACAGGTGTCAGCCTACAGCAGGGCATTATGGGAGGTGTAGTTTTACAACAGCTGGAGGGCCGCAGTTGGAGGATGCCTGTTCTAACACCTCTACAGCTTATATTACTGATAATAGAGGAGGACCTCCTTCTAACAACTCCATTCTAGCTGATTCTATAGTGAACAGGCTAGATTACTGACTCCAGGAGGAGGACCTCCTTCTAACACCTCTACAGCTTATATTACTGATAATAGAGGAGGACCTCCTTCTAACACCTCTACAGCTTATATTACTGATAATAGAGGAGGACCTCCTTCTAACACCTCTACAGCTTATATTACTGATAATAGAGGAGGACCTCCTTCTAACAACTCCATTCTAGCTGATTCTATAGTGAACGGGCTAGATTACTGACTCCAGGAGGAGGACCTCCTTTTAACATCTCTCCAGCTTATATTAATGATAGTAGAGGAGGACCTCCTAACAACTCTGCAGCTTCTAGCAATGATAATAGAGGAGGACCTCCATCTAACACCTCTGCAGCTTCTAGCAATGATAATAGAGGAGGACCTCCTTCTAACAACTTAATTCTAGCTGATTCTATAGTGAACAGGCTAGATTACTGACTCCAGGAGGAGGACCTCCTACTAACAACTCTACAGCTTATATTACTGATAATAGAGAAGGACCTCCTGCTAACAACTCCATTCTAATATATTACTGACTACAAAGTGTGGACCTCCTCCTAACAACTGCATGTTAGGGCCAATGCACACAGACGTGTGCCTTCCGAGACATAGCGTTCATGAGCAGGCCATATGTCCCAGAGCGGCATCAATCATGTCCCATGATAATACGAGTCTGGGACGGTAGTCCCGCGGGTCGCTCGATGTGCACTGCATTATAGTAAACTATGAAGCTATGCGCTCTGGGACATATGCCCTGCTCACGGACTGTATATCTCAGATGGCATATGTTTATGTGCATGGACCCTTATTAGAATAGTGGGAGAAATAAGGTTCTCCTTCTGGAGCCAGTAATATGGTAGAATAGGAATGTTAGGAGGAGGGCCTCCTGGAGCCAGTAGGATATGCTTTAGAGGTGTTAGAAGGAGGTCCTCCTCCTGGACTCAGTAATCTAGCCTGTTCACTATAGAATCAGCTAGAATGGAGTTGTTAGAAGGAGGTGCTCCTCTATTATCATTGCTAGAAGCTGCAGAGGTGTTAGAAGGAGGTCCTCCTCTACTATCAGTAATATAAGCTGTAGAGATGTTAGAAGGAGGTCCTCCTCTATTATCAGTAATATAAGCTGCAGAGTTGTTAGGAGGTCCTCCTCTATTATCAGTAATATAAGCTGTAGAGGTGTTAGAAGGAGGTCCTCCTCCTGGAGTCAGTAATCTAGCCTGTTCACTATAGAATCAGCTAGAATGGAGTTGTTAGAAGGAGGTCCTCCTCTATTATCATTGCTAGAAGCTGCAGAGGTGTTAGAAGGAGGTCCTCCTCTACTATCAGTAATATAAGCTGTAGAGATATTAGAAGGAGGTCCTCCTCTACTATCAGTAATATAAGCTGTAGAGATATTAGAAGAAGGTCCTCCTCCTGGAGTCAGTAACCTAGTCTTTTCTATACAGAGCAGGCTAGAATGGAGTGGGCAGAAGGAGGTCCTCCTGTATTTGCTGTGGCTTATTGAGTTAATATTGGTCCTCTCTGAGAAGTCCTTAATCTAGTCGGCTGTGGCAGATAAAACTGTGAAATTAAAATACATGAAGGGCGTGCTCATGTGGTCGGCGTGGTTTTAGAAGTGGCATTTTGATTGACACTTGTGTGTTTTATTGGCAAAACCACACAGCCATTAATGAGAGTGTTAACAGAAAATGGCCGCGCTGTGTGAACACAACTGTAAAACTCTGAATTTGATCATGTCGGCTTAGAATTACATCATTGGTGTAGGAAATTATAAACCAGTCGGGCCACCCCTTTCCCGCCATTCCTCCTTATTTAGAACTGGTGTAAGTGACTTGGAAGGGGAAGAAGTCTTAGATTTTGCCGCAAATCACCTTTGCGAAAAAATCTGCACCAAAAATACACCAAAAGGTCGTATATATTTGAAAATAAATGACCCCTTAGTTCTATTTTTATGTATTTGTGAAAACAAGCAGAATGGAATTTTTTCTATTGCATCGATAAAAATATATATGAAAAAATGATATAGGAAATTCATAAATCTAGTAAAACAGTTTCCAGAATTAAGAATGCAAAGAATTTATTAAGTAACATGAAGAACAGGAGGACCTCCTCCTAACAACTCCATTCTAGCCTGCTTTCTAGTGAACAGACTAGATTACTGACTCCAGGGGGAGGACCTCCTCCTAACAACTCCATTCTAGCCTGCTCTACACTGAACAAGCTAGATTACTGACTCCAGGGGGAGGATGTCATTGTAACAACTCCATTCTAGCCTGCTCTACACTGAACAAGCTAGATTACTGACTCCAGGGGGAGGACCTCATTGTAACAACTCCATTCTAGTCTCAACCGTCTCCACAGACTCCTGACTCTGAACTCCCTCCTCCCTGTCTGGGCCTGGACATTTATACTAGGGGCTCCCTATCTCCCTCTAGTGTCTGGGATGTCTAACTACACCCAAATAGGCCTGCTTACACATAACACAGGTGAAACATTGCATATAAAAGCACATAGAAAATACATTACATGCCTGGTTAAATATAAGATCACTGTCCCTTGTGAGTAGAAGTAACACGCTAACCAATTGACCCTTGTGTAGTGCCCACGCCTATCTAGTAGGACACTACACTCTGCTTCCTCGTCCTCTACCAGCTCCTCATCCGGTCAGCGTAACACCTTCACCACCAACTTCAGCACAGCCAGGGGTAAACGACAGCAGGCAGTTTTAAAACTTATCTGTTTGGGGGACAAACCACACACCGCGCAGGAGCTGTGGACGTGCCTTGAACATAAGACAGATGAGTGGTTTGTGCCAGTGAGCCTCAAGCCCGGCTGGTGGTGTGCGATAATGGGCTAAATCTTGTAGCAGCTCTGGGACTGGTCGGTTTGACGCACATCCCTTGCCTAGCGCATGTGCTGAATTTGGTGGTGCAGAGATTCCTTAAAAATTACCCCGACATGTCAGAGCTGCTGCATAAAGTGCGGGCCGTCTGTGCGAGCTTTTGACGTTCTCACCCTGCTGCTGCTTGCCTGGCAGCACGGCAGCGTAACTTCGGCTTTCCCGCTCACCGCCTCATATGCGACGTGCCCACAAGGTGGAACTCCACCTTGCACATGCTGGCCAGACTGTGCGAGCAGCAGCAGGCAATAGTGGAGTTTCAGCTGCAGAACGCACGGGTGAGTCGCTCAGCGGAACAGCACCACTTCACCACCAATGACTGGGCCTCCATGCGAGACTTGAGTTCCTTGTTGCGCTGTTTCGAGTACTCCACCAACAAGGCCAGTGCCGATAATGACGTTCTCAGCGTTACTATCCCACTTCTATGCCTCCTTGAAAAAACGCTCCTGGCGATGATGGAAGAGGATGTGGCACAGGAGGAGGAGGAGGAAGAGGGATCATTTCATAGGGTTTCTGGCCAGTCATTCACAAGTGGCTCCGAGGGTGGGTTCCTGCACCCACAAACCCAAGGTACACAATTGTCCAGCCAGGGCACAGTTCTGGAGGATGACGAGGTGGAAGATGAGGAGGAGGAATTATGTTCACAGCAGGGTGGCACCCAGACCAGCTCATGGCCATCACTGGTGAGTGGCTGGGGGAATACAGAGGACACAGACGATACACCTCCCACAGAGGGCAGCTTTTCGTTGCCTCTGGGCAGCCTGGCACACATGAGCGATTACATGCTGCAGTGTCTCCGCAACGACCGCCAAGTTGCCCACAGCAGCGACAGTTCACTCACACACAGCGGGATATCGGGTAAGAGATCTGACCTGCTCGGTACACATATGATTTTCACCTCTCTGGTGCATATACGTGCATACATGATTTACTGAGCCGGCTATATTCTACTAACACCATCTGTACCCACTAGGTTCGCATCGCATATTGAGGCTAGCTATCAAGGTAGATATGTTCCTTGTTGGATATATGTGATGCTGATTTCTGGTAATCCCGCTGCGTATATTACACGTGATTTCCTTTAGCTGTATTGTTATGGGATCTTTGTGAGCTGCCGATGTGGGCACTTTGTACTGTCTCAACTTATTTGTATTTATGTATATGTTTTTATGTTCAATAAATTTTTCATACTTTGGGTATTTTTTGGTACCAGTTCTCTTTGTTGATATACAGTTACATTTTCAGTTGAAATTCAACAATTTTGGGGTGTGAAGTACCACTGCTATACCTAGTAGACGGGTTAAACAATAAAAATATTTGTCTCTTACATTTTATGGTGAAATTCTCTAATTTTTGGGTGTGATGTACCTTTGCTATACCTAGTAGGCCGGTTAACAAAAAAAATAAAAATTGTCAGTTACATTTTCTGCTGAAATTCAGCATTTTTTTGGTGTGAAATACCACTGCTATACCTAGTAGACCGGTAAAAAAAAGAAAATATTGGCAGCTACATTTTATAGTGAAATTCAGCAATTTTTTGGTGTGATGTACCACTGCTATACCTATTAGACCGGTAAAAAAAAAAACATTTGTCAGTTACATTTTTGTTGACAGCTTAATAAATTTCAATAATTTTTATTTAACTTTTTCGGGTGACAATAAACAATTGTTTTCTGTCATAGACCCATGCTCTACCAAGTAGACAGGTTAATTAATTTCTGTAATTTTTCTGTTACATTCTTGGGTTGACATTATACAATTTTAGACGTGAATAAACCCCTGCTCTGCATAGGTGACAGGGAATAAAATTTCTGAAAAGTTTATTTAATTGATGTGCGCCACCTCATTTGATTCAATGCAAGTTAAGCAAGTTGTACCACATATAAAGGGTTTCTACCACTTCGTTTTCACATAATTAGCTTTCAGACACTAGCGATCCGCTAGTGTCTGCTCTACCAAACAATCCTAATATAATAGCTTTTGGGGCAGCCGTTTCGCTAATAAAAGAACTTATATTGATATGCTAATGAGCCTCTAGGTGCTATGGGGGCGTCATTAGCACCTAGAGGCTCGGTCTACCTTCACAAAATGCCGCCGCCCAGCGCGTCCCTCCAGCCTGCCCATCTCCTCCGGAATGCGATCCTCCCTGTGAGCGTATATATTCAGCGCATGCGCAGTGAATGTCTGACCGCTTTCTGCACAGACATCTCCACTGCGCCTGTTCCTCGGAGCACTATGACATTATCGGCGCAGGCGCAGTGGAGATGTCTGAGCAGGGAAGCGGTCAGACATTCACTGCGCATGCGCCGAATACATACACTCACAGGGAGGATCGCATTCCGGAGGAGATGGGCAGGCTGGAAGGACGCGCTGGGCGGCGGCATTTTGTGAAGGTAGACCGAGCCTCTAGGTGCTAATGACGCCCCCATAGCACCTAGAGGCTCATTAGCATATCAATATAAGTTCTTTTTTTAGCAAAACGGCTGCCCCAAAAGCTATTATATTAGGATTGTTTGGTAGAGCAGACACTAGCGGATCGCTAGTGTCTGAAAGCTAATTATGTGAAAACTAAGTGGTAGAAACCCTTTAAGCTTCAATACTTTGTCCCACATTTCCGCTATACTCTTTTGGCCAACATTTGCACCTCAATAGCTTTTCCCACAATTCCGCTTGACTCTTTTGGCTCACATTTGGGCTTCTGTAATTTGTCTCACATTTGCGCCTCAATAACTTCCCACATTTCTTCTTGATCCTAAATTTTAAAAATAAATTTATCTCCCTTAAATTTGGTCTCTTTTTCTCACGCTCCCTCTCCGGCCTGGAACCCTGATTCCCCGCCACCTGTAATCACCATGGTAGGCGCATAAAGGAACATCGAAAGTTGATAGAGCAGATATCAAATTGGATCATGAACATCACAGGGACATGCGACATGGTTGGTGGGGCAGTAAGTATGCACACACTTACACGAACTAACTGACAGGGGTCAGCCCCTGCAACTTCTGGGTCTCCAAATTGGGCACATGGCCTGAGCTTGCCCTTTACGCCTTGGAGGTGCTGGCCTGCCCTGCAGCCGGTGTATTGCCTGAACGTGTGTTTAGCACGACTGGAGGGTTATATTTACCAATGTTTTGGGGTGTACCCTAATTTAAAAAAATATAAATAAATTTAAAACCAAAAAGCAGTGTAGGCTACCTCCTCCTCCTCCACCGCCACTTCCACCTACACCGCTACATCCACCGCCTCCTCAACCTCCTTCTCCATATGGACATGGTCCTCCTAGATCAAGATTATTATTTTTTATTTTTACGTATTTTATGTTATTTTAAGTCATTTCCCTATCCACATTTGTTTGCAAAGCACTTGCCATGCTCTTAACCATATTTTGACGCCATTTGCAGCCCTCTAGCCCTTTCCATGACATTTTTACAGCCATTTTAGTGCTCAAAAGTTCGGGTTCGGGGTAAAGTTCGGGTCAAGTTCGGGTCCCGAACTCGAACTTTTTTCCGAAGTTCGGCCGAACGCGTCGAACCCGAACATCCAGGTGTCCGCTGAACTCTACTGAAGGAAGATAGGGAAGAAAAAAGAAAATGCAAAAACAAAAAAAAAACAACTCCAGTATCCTAAAGGTTAAAGGGGCTATCTAACCCCTATTATGCCCCCCAAAATGCCCAGGCACCGCATACAGATAATACTTATGCCCAGTGGGGGGTGCATCCAATAGCATGTGTGAGACAGTGACAGGTCTCACTCAGGTTAGAGGCAAGGAAGGGGTGGATAGTGCGGTCCACACCCCTGTTCCACCACAGGTGAGAGAAGCTGGAGGTAATCAGCCTGGCATAAGGCACCTCCCAGAGTGTCAGAAAGGGGGTAGTGTGTTACCTGTGGACAGAGGCCTGGAGGCTCTGTCTGTGTGGTCTCAGCTGGGCTAGGCTGAGGGGACACGAGGCTAGGCAATAGCCTGGACTTTGGGGGACTTGCACACAGATGGCTGGAGTGGCTCCGTGTGGTCTGAGAGATCACTATCCCACAAGAGACCCTGGTGTGGGAGCAGCCTGGAAGCTGCTGGAGGTTGGGCTGGGAAAGCCGCATCTCATCACGGGTGTGAACTGTGGTACGCTTTAGGTGAGTCAGGGAAACCTATGTGTTTAGATAGGGCCCAGACGGGCAAGGTATTTTATTTTGGCTTTGTGTGTTTTTCTTTATGCCGTGTGCCACAATAAAGCACAGTTTGGCCCCTAAATCCTGGTGTCTGTGAAGAAGTGTGTGATTGCAACCACCGGAAAAGAGCTAATCCCCCACAATTGGTGTCGGATGCGGGCACATGTCCGTGCTGAAAAGTAAAAAAACGACGTGGTTGCTAGGGACAACGACATCACTGAAAGGAGCAGGTGCTGCTCATGCTGTTCTGGACACTTTTTGCTGGGTTGCAAAGGAGTTACTGTGCAGTGAATTAAAGGGCCAGTAGCCCAGAAAAAGGGGACTCGCTGCTAAAAGTTTTTCCTGCTACAAGACTGTTTGTTGCCATGGGTCTCGGGGAAGAATACGTCCGACGGACGTGGGAGATTAAACGGCAGGAAAAACTGGTAAAACAGATGGGTTGTACCCCACGTGAGTTGGTGAAATTTGATGCTGAGCGAGTGGCTCTGGAGGCGCAGCTGCAGCTAGCCCTGAATAGAGGGTCCTCAACGCTGTATGGACCCTGCACAAAGTTCCCAGAGGTCGGCAGTGTGTTGGAAACGCCGGAGAAAAAGCAAAGATATGCCGTTGCCAAGGGCAACCGTCGGGAAGAAAAGGAGGTGGAGAGTGGTGCAGCTCTCAGGAGATCCTATGTTTCCTGCACGTGTGTGCAAAGTCCTAAAGGGTGCGGATGGAGTGACTGTCTGGAAAAAGGCTGGAGTCAAGGCAAAGGCGTTTCCCGTGGCAACTACTGTATTAAGGAGAAGGGTGATGACCGTGCTGGAGATATTCCTGGACTCCCCTCATCTCCCGTAAGTGCCGAACCCGTGACGGCTGTGGGTAAGAGCGTTCCAGTTGTTTCTTATACAGCAGTTAAAGTGACAGGGAGCAGGGCTCTGGAGGTTGGGCATGTTGCTGACCAGTGCCCTAATGCCTCAGAAGCCCTGTGCTGTGGTATGAGCCGGCAGCAGTTGCTATCTGCCGAGCCAGTCGGTGTAAAAACACCCGGACTAGAGACTGCTTCACTAATGTGTGACCTTGTGGAGAAGGGCAGTCCAGTCCAGGCGTTGCTGGACGCAGAGAGCCAGGTGACCCTGGTACCTGCCAGCCGGGTGGCTGAGAACTATGTGCAGGACTTTCATGGTGTTAGCATGGACTGTCCGGTGGCTCTCCCTGAGTGTGAGACTCCAGTGCAATCTGGGACTTGTGAACTTAGTGATGCAGTTTCACATATACATAATGTGTTATTGGGCCGTGAAATCGTTTTGTTGCTGTGGGGTAAGGTAGACACTTCTGCAGATAGTGAGGAAACTCATGCAGAACCTGTACCTGTCCCTTTAAGTGAAGATCTAAGGGAGCTGCACATTGACCTCCATGGGGAAAGAATGTTGACCATTGGAAACAGTGGTGCTGGTCAAGTGCAAAGTGATGGTGACAAAAGTGAGAAAATGCATAAGGAAAATGTGATGTCATATGAAATATGTGGTGACAGTGATATAACTTTTCCGTTGCAGGTTGTGGTCAGGGGAGAAGCGCCCCCTGGTGGTAAAAATGTAAATGATGATAAAACTTTATTTTCTGCATCTGCTATGTTTCATGAAGCGCGATATGACGTAATCAAAAGGTTTGAAGACATGCATATAACTAGTGTGGAGCAAAGCCCAGCTCCAGCTCAGTGTTTGAAGGTGCAGGAAAATATGATCGGGTTAGAGGGTGTACCGCACGTACCAGAGGTGGAAATGCAGTCTCCACAATGTTGGTTGGTTACTAAGGAAGTGTCCCAGGTGGGGATTAGCTCATCGGTGCCCCTAGAGGTCAGAATTAATAATGACACGAGCGGTATAGGTGACGTATGTGCTGTGACCGATAGCAACCCAGAGAGTGAAGCTACCATGTCAAGGTCCTGTGAAGCAAAGGTGGTTACTAGTAGCGACCAGACAGTTCTATCTGACGAGATGGGAATTAAGTCGGGTGACGTCAGCCTAGGGTCTGAAGCCCATATCCAGACAGTTGTAGGTGACCTGACACGACAGTACAGCTGCAAACAGGAGGATGATCTCTCTCTCTCCTCACGCTCCCTAGAAATGTTAGAGACGGGACTAGCTGTCTTCACAGAGCAACTGAAGAAGGCTTCAGAAAGGGCAAAGAAGGAGAGCCAGAAAGAGAATGGTGATACTCCTACATCTGCTGCAGCAGAGCCGAGCAAGGAGCAGCTGGAACCGGAGGCCAAAAAGCGTGGCACTTCCCACAAGCTTGTGCAAAAAGCTGAAAAGAAACTGCTGAAAAACATAGAGTTGGTGGTTCAGCGCCTGGAGAAACAGGGTGTGACATACAAAAAGGTGGAGAAAGAGGGGGAGGAGTTAACAGGGCAAGTATATGGTGCCATGTCCGAGAAGGATGAGAAGGCGGTCAAAGAGACTGGAGACTTCGAGAAGACAAAGGCTGGAAAAGTTAAGGCCGATGTGTTGGTTGAAGTGAAGTTCCCAGGTGCTACAGAGACCAAAGTTAAGCCAAAGGGAGCCGCGGCTGAAGTGGAAAAAGCCACTAAAGAAGCAGAGGTCTCTGAAACTGCCATAGTAGCTGGTGTAACTACTGCTGGAAAGAAGGAAGAAGTGACCCAGATGCACGTAAAAGAAGCGAGCTGGGGCAAGCATGCTCTGCTGAAGGAGCCCTTCAAAGCAAGGGAGGAAGTGTTGGGTCATGACCATGACTGGGAACAGTTCAGTCAAGAGTTGCAGCAGTCCAAGAAAGGACGTGAGGCGCATGTACAGGAGCCAAAGGATCTAAAAAGAGATAGAGATCAAAATATACGACAGCGCATCATTATCACTCGGGAAAGCGTAGAAAAAGAGTATCTGGCCATGAGATGGGCACATGAGTCCGTTAGGCAGTTTCTGTTAGGCAAGATGTTGGTTTTGGTGATTAAACCAAGCTCTGCTGGCGTGGGTCTGGAAGAACAAGGGGAAGGTACGTGTCACCAAGGTTCCTGGCCTTGGTGAAATAAGAACCGGTAATTTTCTGTGTCAGTGGCAGCTAGTGCTCGCTGACACTGTGTTACTTAGTGTGGCTGTAAAGCCAATCTGGGCCGGTTCTTATTGGGAGCAGCCAAAGAGCAGGGTGGGTGGCTGTTCCCCACGTCCAGGCCAGGTGGATGCCCTCTCACCAGCCTCCCGTGGTTATGCAGGTGTTCACCCTCATGGGCTTAAACAAAAGGGGGGGATATGTGAGACAGTGACAGGTCTCACTCAGGTTAGAGGCAAGGAAGGGGTGGATAGTGCGGTCCACACCCCTGTTCCACCACAGGTGAGAGAAGCTGGAGGTAATCAGCCTGGCATAAGGCACCTCCCAGAGTGTCAGAAAAGGGGTAGTGTGTTACCTGTGGACAGAGGCCTGGAGGCTCTGTCTGTGTGGTCTCAGCTGGGCTAGGCTGAGGGGACACGAGGCTAGGCAATAGCCTGGACTTTGGGGGACTTGCACACAGATGGCTGGAGTGGCTCCGTGTGGTCTGAGAGATCACTATCCCACAAGAGACACTGGTGTGGGAGCAGCCTGGAAGCTGCTGGAGGTTGGGCTGGGAAAGCCGCATCTCATCACGGGTGTGAACTGTGGTACGCTTTAGGTGAGTCAGGGAAACCTATGTGTTTAGATAGGGCCCAGACGGGCAAGGTATTTTATTTTGGCTTTGTGTGTTTTTCTTTATGCCGTGTGCCACAATAAAGCACAGTTTGGCCCCTAAATCCTGGTGTCTGTGAAGAAGTGTGTGATTGCAACCACCGGAAAAGAGCTAATCCCCCACACATGCCATGTCGGAAATGAGCCTCCCTAGCGTCACCCGCTAGGCTCGTTCCCATCGTGGCCTGTTATTGGCTGCCCCGCCCCATGTCGATGGATGTTTTCATCTGCATGACGGGAGGGAGGCAGTGGCGGCTGTGCGGGCATCAGAACAATGTGGGTGCTGGGAAATGAGGTAAGTACGGTGCCCTGACATTTTGAGGGGCATTATAGGGGTTAGATAGCACAGTGTGCACATAGCCACTAATCATATTCCCCCCCCTGCAAGGTGACTGATGTGCTGGGGAGGGGGGCCCTGTAGGGTCATAGAGGACTCAGGAGGACAGTGTGCTGCCCCCAGGGGAAGGGGGAGGATTAGGAGGAAAACACACTGTCCTTCTAAATCCTCTATGATCCTATAGGCCCCCCAAAAAAAAAAAAAATGCTTGCTGCTGCCCTCCCCCCATCAAGAATACCCATCCAACCATACATGAACTTTAATTTTTTATTAAATCTGACTGCTGTCTTCTTACTGTGGCAGGCACACTATGGAGTGGTCCTTCAGTCTGTGTCGGGGAGGCTGCACTCACTGGCTGATGGGCAGATGGTGGGCAGCGCGTAAGCACAGAGCGGAGGACGACTACGGGCGCACTCTCTTTGTGATTGTTGAACCTGCTCCTGCTGCGATACACTGGCCAATCAGCAGCAGGATCTTTACGCTGCTAAATGCTGATTGGCCAGTGTGAAATGCAGCAGGTGCCGAGAGCCCGCAGCTGGAGCCTGTAGCCAGGTCAGATAGGGAGCGGGCGCGTGAACCAAGGGGGGTGGGGGGTGGGAATAACACAAGTGGGCAGGCCACGGCAGCCTGAGCGCCTCAATTAACTATGAATAAAAACTGTCTTGTGAAGAATAGACTTAGGGGGCGGGGCCTTCCATGCGCTCCGGGCCCCATAGCAACGGCGTGGTCTGCCTATATTGGCAGTACGCCACTGTGACCGTGGATACGCATGTTTGATGCAGTTTTCGTTATAATTATTTGTCTTTTAGTCCTTTCCACCTTTCAGATGAGGTGGTAGATGCCTTTCATGCCTAAAGATAACCAGTTTGTTCTCCCCCACACTGGGCCTATCAGATTACCACATTTAGATTATATTATACAGAAGTGAATGGCCATGCCTCAGTTGTCCTCACCCAACTGCATGGCCAGCAGCAACAATGCCATGTGGCATATTATTCAGCCAGACTTGACCCCGTGGCCAGAGGTGCCCCTTTCTGCATCAGAGCTGTAGCAGTTGTACAAGCCATGCTTGATAAAGGTTCTGAGATAGTCCTGAACCACAAAGTAACATATGGTCATATAGTCATATTACATCTATCCTCATGAAAGTACAACCCAAGAACCTTTTTGTTGCCCGCAGAGTTAGATATGATAACTTACAAAGTGTGTGGTTTAACTCTGCTAAATCCTTATGTGCCGGAAGAAGGCCACAGTCTGGTTCGGACTGAACCTCAGTATATCTCTGCTTGCTGATTTGAATGTTCATATTCATCCTGACTAAGGATAAGCGAATTGGTTCTCATATAGTTTTATAGGGCTTAGAAAAGACATCTGCCCATCCAGCTCAGCTTACGAATTCAGTCCAAATTTCTCAAAAAGGCAAGAGAGAGAAAATGACTAGTACACAAATGTGTGTTTCTCAACTGTATATATGTGTTTTAGGACACCAAAAAGTTACTAAATTAACAGTTAATAACTGATCCCGACCATATGTTTATTGTGTTGATTTCTTAACCTACTACTAACACATAGGATCATGTCTTTCATTCTAGATTGTATTACCTTTCTTGGCTTCTCACAATTGACACTATTACAGACGATCATGACGTATCACAAACTTATTTCCTGAAGCTTATAGATCAAGTGTTTTATGTACTATCATGGATTTATCGTGTTGATTATTTGTCCTAATTACTAATATATGGGACCATTCTAGATAATATTATTTTTATATAATTGTTTCTCTATCACAGAATTCCAGCTATTGTAACTTTTTCCATCAATCTATTCATCAAAATATTGTGCTTATCAGGGAAATTAATGTGTTGATGTATGATCATCCACTTTATTTGACTAATGTAATGTGTTTTCGTTGGCACAACATCTGAAATGTCCAAAGTTGTAATATTTTGGATCCAGCCACCCTGTTGCCTCTGGAGCAAGGGGGGAGGGAAGAGTTAGGGCACTTAAACTTTTCTTCCAGATCCAGAGGAAGAGGCTCATGACTGTTTGCAGATAAATGTCACAAGGGACAGCGGGATTTGGTAAATCAGCTATTAGATAATCCAGATCATGTGCTCTCTGTGGATGGATTGAGGTATTGCCAGGATGGCAGTTACTACATAGGTTGGGCAGTGGTGATTAAACATGACACTAAAAAGCAGAGTCCTTACCACCATACATGTCTGCCTAAGAAGCAGAGCTAAGGGCTCTGGAGATGGCTTGTAGATATGCAGATGGCAAAGCAGCCAACATTTACGCTGATTTCGATGACTATGGGCCCATTTGGAAAGCCAGAGACTTCCTGATCGCTTCAGGTAAACCCATCAAAATGGGGAAGCAGTGAGGTCTCTTACAGAAGCCCTCATGTCGCCAACTTGAGTGGCGGTGATAAAAACAAAGGTTACTGTAAAACAGAGGAGGCAAGGGGAAAAGCCAAGGCAGATCAGGCGGCAAAAATGGCTGCCAAATTGCCTAGGCAGACCCATGCCTTAACCCCTTAAGGACTCGGCCCTATTTCACCTTAAGGACTTGGCCATTTTTTGCAAATCTGACCACTGTCACTTTAAGTGCTGATAACTTTAAAACGCTTTGACTTACCCAGGCCGTTCTGAGATTGTTTTTTCGTCACATATTGTACTTCATGACACTGCTAAAATTGGGTCAAAAAAGTTAATTTTTTTGCATAAAAAAATACAATTTTTACCAAAAATTTTGAAAAATTAGCAAATTTCAAACTTTCAGTTTCTCTACTTCTGTAATACATAGTAATACCCCCAAAAATTGTGATGATTTTACATTCCCCATATGTCTACTTCATGTTTGTAGCATTTTGGGAATGATATTTTATTTTTTGGGGATGTTACAAGGCTTAGAAGTTTAGAAGCAAATTTTGAAATTTTCAGAAATCTTCAAAATCCCACTTTTTATGGACCAGTTCAGGTTTGAAGTCATATTGTGAGGCTTAGATAATAGAAACCTCCCAAAAATGACCCCATTCTAGAAACTACACCCCTCAAGGTATTCAAAACTGTTTTTTCAAACGTTATTAACCCTTTAGGTCTTCCACAAGAGTTAATGGCAGATGGAGAAACAATTTTGAAATTTATATTTTTTGGAAAATTTTCCAATATAATCAATTTTTTCCAGTAGTAAAACAAGGGTTAACTGCCTAACAAAACTCAAAATGGGTTGCCCCGATTCTGTAGTTTGCAGAAACACCCCATATGTGGTCGTAAACTACTGTTTGGCCGAACGGGAGCACATAGAAGGAGGGGAACACCATATGGGTTTTGGAAGGCAGATTTTGCAGGACTGGTTTTGTTTATACCATGTCCCATTTGAAGCCCCCTGTTGCACCCCTAGAATAGAAATTTCAAAAAAGTGACTCCATCTAAGAAAGTACACCCCTCAAGGTATTCAAAACTGGGTTTACAAACTTTGTTAACCCTTTAGGTAGTCCACAAGAGTTGATGGCAGATGGAGAAACAATTTAGAAATTTCTATTTTTTGGAAAATTTTCCAATATAATCAATTTTTTCCAGGAGTAAAACAAGGGTTAACTGCCAAACAAAACTCAAAATGGGTTGCCCCGATTCTGTAGTTTGCAGAAACACCCCATATGTGGTCGTAAACTACTATTTGGCTAAACGGCAGGACATAGAAGAAGGGGAACGTCATATGGTTTTTGGAAGGCAGATTTTGCTGGACTGGTTTATTTACACCATGTACCCTTTCAAGCCCCCTGATGCACCCCTAGAGTAGAAACTCCACAAAAGTGACCCCATCTAGGAAACTACGGGATAAGGTGGTTGTTGTTTTGGGACTATTTTAGGGGTAAATATGATTTTTGGTTGCTCTATATTACTCTTTTTTGAGGCAATGTAACAAAAAAAAAATTCTAAAATTGTTTCTACATTCGCTATTTAGTTTTGTGGAACACCTAAAGGGTTAACATAGTTTGTAAAGTAACTTTTGAATACCTTGAGGGGTGTAGTTTCTTAGATGGGGTCACTTTTTTGGAGTTTCTAGTCTAGGCTACATCAGGGGGGGCTTCTAATGGGACATGGTGTCAAAAAAAAAACTGTCCATCAAAATCTGCCTTCTAGAAACCATATGGAGTTCCCTTCGTTCTATGCCCTGCCGTGCGGCTATATAGCCATTTACGACCACATATGGGGTGTTTCTGCAAACTACAGAATCAGGGCCATAAATATTGAGTTTTGTTTGGCGGTTAACCCTTGCTTTATTACCGGCAAAAAGGATTCAAATGGAAATTTTGCCCAAAAATGAGTGTTTTGGCACCGTTTTTATTTTATATTTTTAACACCGTTCATCCGAGGCATTTGGGCAAAAGTTATTTTTATAGCGACGACTTTTACGCACGCGACGATGCCCAATATGTATGGTTCTCAGACTTTGGAGACACTAAGCAGGCATCCTAAAAACTGCGGCCCTCCAGATGTTGTAAAACTACAATTCCCACCATGCCCTGCTGATGGCTGTAGGTTGTCTGGGCATGCTGGGAGTTATAGTTTTACAACATCTGGAGGGCCGCAGTTTGAGGATGCCTGCACTAAAACTAATATTTTTTTGGGAAAAAAAAAATGTTTCCGTGTCTCCAAAGTCTGAGAGCCATAGTTTTTTATGTTCTCTAGTGGACTGTTGGGGATTATAAAAATTTAGTACTCCATGGAAGTGTGATACTCCCTGAAGCAATCGATAACGCAGAGGCCCGGATGATCGGGGCAAGTGTCGCACTGAGTGGTGGTGTCCTTCCGTATCCCCCTCCTGCGACACACTCTGCACTTTTTTTGGGTTCGTCCCTTCTTTCCAGTATGGGGGACCACACCTGGAAAGTGTTGGCCAGGGACGATCCGGGCGCCTCCAATTCCCGAGGTACTCCGGCCTGCTCTTTCCCGGTCCGAAAAGATCAGGTCCTTGAGGACTGCCTCATAGAATTGGAGGAATGTCCCTGTGCTGCCAGCGCTTCGGGATAGTACAAAAGAGTTGTACATGGCAACCTGCACCAAGTAGACCGCAACTTTTTTGTACCATGCCCGGGTTTTGCGCATGGCGTTATATGGCTTGAGGACTTGATCCGAGAGATCAACTCCTCCCATATACCGATTGTAGTCGACGATACAATCAGGCTTGAGGACCGTTGCCGCGGTACCTCGCACAGGGACTGGGGTGATGCCGTTACCGTGGATTGTGGACAGCATAAGGACATCCCTCTTGTCCTTATACCTGACCAGCAACAGGTTTCCACTGGTAAGTGCACGGGTCTCACCCCTGGGGATAGGTACCTGGAGGGGGTAGGCAGGGAGGCCGCGTTGATTTTTCCGCACGGTTCCACAAGCGAACGTGGATCTGGCGGCAAGGGACCTGAACAAGGGAATGCTGGTATAAAAGTTGTCCACGTACAAGTGGTAACCCTTATCCAGCAGTGGGTACATAAGGTCCCACACGAGTTTCCCGGTAACACCCAGAGTGGGGGGACATTCTGGGGGTTGAATCCGGGAATCTCGCCCCTCGTACACACGAAATTTGTAAGTGTACCCTGAGGTACTCTCACAAATTTTGTATAGCTTCACGCCATACCTCGCCCGCTTTGTGGGAATATATTGGCGGAAACTGAGTCTCCCTTTGAACGCAACGAGAGACTCATCAACCGCGACCTCCCTTCCAGGTACGTAGGCCTGCTGAAATGTGGCCCCAAAGTGATCGATGACCGGCCGTATCTTGTACAGCCGGTCATAGGCAGGATCACTTCGGGGGGGACATGCTGCATTATCGGAATAATGCAGACATTTCCGGATGGCCTCAAACCGGGGACGTGTCATGACCATACTGTACAGTGGGGTCTGGTATAGGACGTCCCCACTCCAGTATTGCCTGACACTGGGTTTTTGGACTAGACCCATATGCAGCACGAGGCCCCAAAATGTCCTCATCTCGGCTGCACTGACCGGCGTCCAGCCACCGGGTCTAGCCAAAAATGAGCCTGGGTTTTGAGCGACGAACTGTTGGGCGTACAGATTCGTCTGCTCCACCATCAGATTCACCAGTGGGTTACTGAAAAAAAAACTAAAATAGTCTATTTCAGTAAACCCCACTGTGGGAATCTGGATTCCAGGATTGCCAGCAAAATCCGGAATCTCAGGCTCAAAGTCCACTGGGGGACACCAGCTAAGTTCATCGGCAGGGGGCTCCGGTGGACTTATTTGGTGGGCCGGGAAACCAGTACGAACCCCAGGGCGGCTCGTACTAGGGTGGGCCACAGGATCCCTAGCATGTGGGGCCCCTGGCTCCGCCTGGCGGCGTCTCCGCCGCCTTGGTGGCTCATCGTCATCAGATGATGATTAGGAGGATGCGGATGATAAAAGGAACGTGGGGTCATCCTCATCCTCACTGGGGCTCTCAGAGTCGGAGGCAATCTGGGCGTATGCCTCCTCGGCCGAGAACATCCGGCGGGCCATGGGTGTGTGTGCGTGTATGTGTGCGTGTGTGGAAACCTTTATTATATGTGCGTGTGTGTGGGGGCAACGGGTGTTCGCGTACTAAAAAAGGCAAAAAAAGAAAGGGCAAGTGTTAGGAAAAAAAAAGTTCAAACTTGCTGATCAGCGGTACAACGCTGATCAGCGGTCGGTGGGGTGGTGGGGCGGGCGATGCGCTAACACTGGACGGACGCTATAAAGTGCCGGCCAGTCAGCGCACGCAGAAAAAAAAAAAGTGGTGGTCAGGGGAGGGGGGGGGGGCTGGTGGTGGGGAAGGGGGGTGGGGTGGGGGTCTGGTGGGGGGGGCAAGTGGCAGGGGGGATCTGGGGTCTGATGGATGGATCAAAGAAAGTTTGGAAATAAAAGTTTTTTTTGTTTTTTTTTCTAACTAACTTTTCCCTTCTTTCCCTGCCTAACGGTGCCTCTCCCTCACTGACCCTAACCTACCTGGGTGGCGATGGGTGCAGGAGGGTGATGGATGCCGATTGTGGGGACACAGGAGCTCGTTCTGGACGGTGCTGCACGGTCAGGGTGCTGGACAGGAAGAGGAGGGGAGAGAGGAGCGCAGGAAGTTTGAATCTCGCGCCTCTCTCCCCTGCTCCAATCAGCACCCTGGACAGCGGCGTTCAGCACCAGGGCCAGCACCGCCTCTCCAAATCCTCGGACTGCGATAGGTGGTGTAAAATTACGCCACCGATCGCAGTCTTTTTCCGGTTCATCGGGTCACAGGACACCCGAATGGACCGGAAACGCAGAAAACCGCAGGTCTGAATTGACCTGCGGTTTTCTGCGATCGTCGATGCGGGGGGGTCAAATGACCCCCCCCTGCATTGTTACGGGATGCCGGCTGAATGATTTCAGCCGAAATCCCGTTCCGATTAACCCCTGGGGCGCCGGA
Source organism: Bufo bufo (assembly GCF_905171765.1). NCBI lineage: Eukaryota > Metazoa > Chordata > Amphibia > Anura > Bufonidae > Bufo > Bufo bufo. The sequence continues at coordinate 123,354,040 of NC_053395.1, read as the reverse complement.
ATGCCGATTTCAAGTTAGGACGTACCGGTACGCCCTGAGTCCTTAAGGACTCGGGAAATAGGGCGTACCGATATGCCCTGCGTCCTTAAGGGGTTAAAGGGAACCTGTCACCAGGATTTTGTGTATAGAGCTGAGGACATGGGTTGCTAGGTGGCTGCTAGCACATCCGCAATACCCAGTCCCCATAGCTCTGTGTGCTTTTATTGTGTAAAATAAATGATTTGATACATATGCAAATTAACCTGAGATGAGTCCTGTCCCTGACTCATCTTACATACAGGACTCATCTCAGGTTAATTTGCATATGCATATGTATCAAATCGTTGCGGATGTGCTAGAGGCCATCTAGCAACCCATGTCCTCAACTCTATACACAAAATCCAGGTGACAGGTTCCCTTTAAGTGGCCACAGCTGAGGTCCCTGAAATAACTCCTCCTATCTCGCTGGAAGTTCTTAAGACCTTAAAGAACCAGGTGGGTAAGGAGGAAAGGGACCAGTGGATGTAAAAAAGCGGGAACTGCGAATGAGGAAGGCCTAACACAGTTCCTAGCGAAACTATGCCTTCCCAGGTCCCTCTAATCCACGATGGCACAGGCAACCCATGGGGTGACGCACCAGTCAGAAGCTGCTGTGTGTGATTTAGTACATAGCGCATGGTACGCCCCAGGGTTTAGCACTGTAGCAGTTAGATATACTCAAGGATGTATGATTTTTGCCCAGAACAACGTGAGACAAGGTGGTTAAGGTACCCCAGAAACACACGTCTTGCCCTTTGTATCTGTTTCAACACTTGCAGACTACCCTCAACTACCCATGGTGGGCATGTATGAGTATGTATTGGTGTGTAATGACTTGTTTTCAGGATGGCCAGAAGCATACCCAGTAGCTAAGAACACAGCAAAGAAGATTATGGCCGAAGTTGTATGCAGGTATGGGGTACCTGAGACCATTGAAAGTGACACAGGTGAAGTGATGCAAAATATAATGACGGTTTGGGGTATAGAACAGGCCTTATACGCTTCGTACCATCCACAAAGCAGCGGTAGAAAAGAAAAAAAAAAAGTAAAGATTAAAAAAGCCATGGCAGAGACTGGTAAGCCACGAACAGAGTGCCTGCTGGTAGCATACTTTCAGTAAGGTATACCCTTAACCGTGAGACAGTCCTTAGTCCCTATAAGGTCCTTTGTGGGTCAGGCCGAAGGACAGGATTGTATTTCCCACAGTGGCTCCAGATGCAACATGGTTGTCTGACAGATTGTGTGATCAAGCATTTGACTAAAATACATTCTCAAATTTTTGCTTCACTTCCAGATGTTGATAAAGCACCAGGAACCTACCCACTTGTGTCTGGAGATTGGGTGGTGGTAAAAAGACACGTTACAAAAGTCCTGTCATCAAATCCTGGTTTGATGTTCCATTCCAAGTGTTGTTGTCCACAAGCACATCAGTGAGGCTTGAAGGAAAGCCTAATTCGAGTCATTTCAAGAAAGTATTGAGTCGGGAGACTTGAAAGGATGTTTCTTGTTCCCCCTTATGTGACTGCTGATCCTGACTAAAAGAATATGGTTTCTTATTGAGATAGTAGAAATAGATTTCTGGGCTGGGGAAGAGGTGTGCAAAAGGAAGAACAAAGTTGTTACAGTCCGATACTTCTAGCCCAGTGACCCATTAATAGTATAGCTCAAAGACTCCCAGTATTGATAGTTCTTATGTTCACAATAATCAATGACCAGGTCATGAATGCCCTAAAAGGACTTACTTCCTATTCCTGAATTTAATCTTTAATTCTGCTATTTGCGTTATTTGTTTGATGTGTCATCCCCTGCATTAGAAGGTTTTTGTTCAAAATCGTAGCTGAGGCTACCCCGGAGATGCTCATGGGAGACCTACGTGAGGATGGGAGACAAAGTCCACAGCTCTGTTGGTCCCCCTTCCTGCTTACAACGCCACCTGGAGATCATCGACCATAGGGACTGACATCTGACTTTCCCATGCTAAGTCCAGTGTCATGGGAGGCTATACACTAGGCTAGGTTGTCATGGAAGCTGGCGAAGAGGATTCGAAGCATGGGAACAGATGTGCTAGGCTTTTGTTAGGGAAAGAATGAGGTCCAAGGAGGGACTGATAGAGCTGTGGACTACATTCTTTGAATTCTGCTAAGAAAGCTCCCACATACTTTAGCTCTCAGACAACACCTTATCTTCTAGAGCACAAAGGTTCCATCCTACCAAAGAGAACACGCCTCCTTGCTGCGTCATATATGCTTTTCTGTTGTTAGTACAGACTCCATCACAAGATGGCGGCTATAGCTAGATATTTACATACCAGAGTTAGTAAAACAATGCACACTGCGCAGATGCCAAGTCTTATCTCTTTTCTTATTTTCATATTTTAGCCAATGTAACAATGCCACATGCCTCAGGGGGAATGCCTCTCTGATTTCTATATAAACTGCTGTACTTCCTGTAATAAATAAGAATTTGCTTTGACTCCATGGTGTGTGTCATAGTTATTTTCTTCCATGCACGTAAAACCGTTGGCTTACTACAAATTTTGAGCAGTAGAGCAAACGTGATTGGCCCTGATTATGGGCATCTTTAACAATGGTGATCATGGGTAATGGGGAATCGGGGTTCGATGCCGGAGAGGGAGCCTGAGAAAGGACTACCACATCCAAGGGAGGTCAATGGCTGAAATCTGATTGTCTGTTGTTGCCTTGCCCCTTATTTTTCCTAATTGTGAACCACCCAGACAGGTTATTAAAGCACAAGTATGCAAGGAAGGCAGCAGGCGTGCAGCAATTACCCACTCCTAAGCGGCCCTGTTATTGGAATGAGTACAATTTCCGTTAACAAGGATCTATTGGAGGGCAAGTCTGATGCCAGAAGCCAACTTGCTCCCAGGCTCCACAACGTTCACCCAGTGTGCCATCATGGTGAGGATTGTGTTGACCAGACTCTTGGCTACTGAGACTGGACTTGTAGGTGAGGGCCTGCTGCCGCTTTGTTGACTCTAGATAACTTCTAGGCGATCGCACGTCCCCGTGACGACGACAATCCATTTGGAGCAATTTTTCAACAAGGACCTTCTGGTATAGCACCGTTTTGCTTGTCCTCTCCACGAGGAATGAGAGATGAGAAGTTCTCTTTGTAGCGGGGGTCGAGAAGGGTGGACAACCAACATCTGTGTTGTCTAAAATGCGTATAACGTGCGGGTCGTGGGAAAGGCAGCCTAACATGAAGTCAGCTATGTGTGCCAAAGTACCAACAGGCAAGACTTCGCTGTCGTCATCAGAAGGTGAGCGGACCCTGTAAAAGATTGTAGGTGAAGGTCTGCAGGTGAGCTGACCCTGGAAAACATTATATGCGAGTGCCTGCAGTTGAGCTGACCCTGTAAAACATTATATACGAGGGCCTGCAGTTGAGCTGACCTTGTAAAACATTATATACGAGGGCCTGCAGTTGAGCCGACCTTGTAAAACATTATATGTGAGGGCCTGCAGTTGAGCTGACCTGTAAAACATTATATGCGAGGGCCTGCAGTTGAGCTGACCCTGTAAAACATTATATGCAAGGGTTTGCAGTTGAGCTGACCCTGTAAAACATTATATGTGAGGGCCTGCAGTTCAGCTGACCCTGTATTAACATTATATGTGAGGGCCTGCAGTTGAGCTGACTCTGTAAAAAATTATATGCGAGGGCATTATATACGACGAATAAGCATGTTGATATGATGGAAGAGGAGGAGGAGGAGAAAAGGAAGATTTAACCATATACCCTTTTTTGGGGTGGAAGGGGTGCATGGGAATACAGTGTATTGAGTACATTATACAACACATTTAAAGTGCCTTTGTTCATCCGCTATCCTCTGGTGGAGTCGAGAAGTCTGGGGCAATCCAGGCCTTGTTCATTTTTATAAGAGTCAACCTGTCAGTATTTTCAGTTGACAGGTGGATATGCTCATCTGTTATAATGCCAGCAGCAGCACTAAATACCCGCTCAGATAAAATGCAGGCGGCAGAGCAGGCCAGCACCTCCACAGCGTAGAGTGCCACAGTTCGTGCCATGTGTACAGCTTGGACACCCCGTAGTTGTAAAACACTAAGGGGTTACTGAGGACGCTGACACAGTCTTCTACGTACTCCTTCACCATCTTCCAAATCTTTTTCCTCCTTGTGACACTAGGCCGCATATCAGGGTGAGGGTGCTGGCGGGGTGTCACGAAACTGTCCCAGGCCTTGGAGAGTGTTGCCCTGCCTCTGTTGGAACTGCTGTGTGTTCCCTTTGTCTCCCCTCCTCGGTTGCCCAAGGAATTACAGACTCTGCCACCAGCATTGTCAGATGGAAATTTTGGGAGCAATTTTTCAACAAGGACCTTCTGGTATTGCACGGTTTTCCTCGTCCTCTTCACCTGAGGAATGAGAGATGAGAAGTTCTCTTGGTAGCGGGTATCGAGAAGAGTGAACACCCAGTAATCCGTGTTGTCTAAAATGCATATAACGTGCGGGTCGCGGGAAAAGCAGCCTAACATGAAGTCAGCCATGTGTGCCAGAGTACCAACAGGCAAGACTTCACTGTCGTCATCAGGAGGATCACTCTCAATCTCCTCATCCTCTACCTCCTCTTCCTCCTCTTCTACCCACCCACCCTGACAAGATGGAATTAAACTTCCATGGGTACTACCCTCTGTAGCGGAGGCAACCGTCTCCTGCTTCTCCTCCTCCTCTTCATCATCCAATTCGCGCTGAGAAGACAGACGGAGGGTGGTCTGGCTATCACCCTGTGTAATGTCTTCCCTTATTTCCACCTCTTCCACATGCAAAGCATCATCAATTGTGAGCAGCGAGCATTTGAGTAGACACAGAAGTAGGATGGTTACGCTGATAATAGCATTATCGCCGCTCACCATCTGTGTTAATTCCTCAAAGTTTCTTAAAACGTCACAGAGGTCAGACATCCATGCCCGACGACCATGTTGCAGCTGGTATTCCACTACTGCCCTCTGCTGCTCACAAAGCCTGGCCAACATGTGGAATGTTGAGTTCCAGTGCATGCTCACATTGCACAACAGCCAGTGAGCTGGCAAGTTAAAGCCCTGCTGCAGCGTTGACAGACCAGCTGAAGCTTTCGAAATGTGCACACACGCGGCCAACCTTTACCAGTAGCTCAGGCAAATTGGGGTAGGTTTTGATAAACCACTGAACCACTAAGTTTAAGACGTGGGATAGGCATGGGATGTGTGTGTGCTTGCCGAGCTCCAAAGTCGCAACCAAGTTACGGCCATTATCACACACAACCATGCCTGGATGTAGGTTGAGTGGCGAGAGCCACAGCTCAGTCTGGTCTCTTATCCCCTGCAACAGCTCTGTGGCGGTCTGCTGTTTGTCCCCTAAGCTTATCAGCTTCAGCACGGCCTGTTGACGCTTCCCCACTGCAGTGCTACACTGCATCCAGCTACTGGCTGATGGCTGACTGGTGCTGCACGCGGATAATTCGGAGGTGGAAGTGGAGGAGGAGGCGGAGGAGGAGAAGTGAGGGTTGGAGCCACTAAGGTAGGTGCTGTCGGAAACCCTAATGGAATTACGGCCCGCAATACTCGGCGTCGGTAGCACCTGTGCCATCCCAGGGTACTACTCGCTCCCGGCCTCCACAAAGTTCACCCAGTGTGCCGTCAGAAAAATGTAGCGTCCCTGGCCAAATGCACTTGCCCATGTGTCCGTGGTTAGGTAGGCCTTCCCAGTAACTGCGTTGGTCAGGGCACGTGTGATGTTTCGGGACACATGTTGGTGTAAGGCGGGCACGGCACACCTCGAAAAATAGTGGCGGCTGGGGACAGAGTAGCGCGGGACGGCCGCCGACATCAGGCTGCGGAAGGCCTCAGTGTTCACAAGCCTAAATGGCATCATTTACAGGGCCAGTAATTTTGAAAGGTGCGCATTTAGTGCTATGGCCTGTGGGTGGGGGGCTGGGTATTTGCGCTTGCATTCAAATGCCTGGGGTATTAACATTTGGACGCTACGCTGGGACAGGGAAGTGAATGTGGTCGCTGATGGTGCTTGCGAAGGTCCAGGTGCAGGGCTGGAGGCATCCTCGCCAGCGCCTTTGACAGGCGATTGGCCAGCATGTACCATAGGGGAAGAGGAGCCAGTGGTGTGACTCGCAGACACAGATTGTGGACCCAGACGTTCGTTCACGCCCCGGCTCATTTTGGTGTGGCACAGGTTGCAAACTACTATTCTTTTGCCACGACCTCTGCGTGAACCATCAGCATCACGGCCATTTCACGTCCCTTACTGCTCACCTTGCGCATATTAAATGTTATATGCACGCTTGACACACAAAATGTGGCTCGGATGTCACAGTTCACAGCAAGCACAGTATATGGAAAAAGTACATAAAGTATGGAAAAAGGAAAATAGATTTCAGTTCAGTTTTTCCAATCTCTGGCCCTGACACACAGAAGGTATAATACAGATGTCTCTAGTCACTGCAGACACCCTCTATATAGAAAGTATTGAAAATGATGGAAAACATATATTAATTATTAGTTATATTTCTCCAATCTCTGACCCTGACACACAGAAGGTATAATACAGTTGTCTCTAGTCACTAGTGATGGCCAGTTCGCAGTGTTCGCCGACGAACACATGCGATCTGCTATCTTCACTCACAAGTCTGGCGATGCAGAGGTAAGTCCTTACCTGTGCCTGCGCCGGGAGCCGCTCTGAAACACATGCAGTCACCGGGAGCAGGCAGTTCCGAGAACAGCCATCATCGGACTGTTCTCGTAACTGCCTGCTCCCGGTGACCACATGTGCTTCAGACCGGCTCGCGGTACAGGCACAGGTAAGGACTTACCTGTGCATTGCCGTACTTGTGAGTGAAGATGGCAGATCGCATGTGTTCGTCGGCGGCGAACACTGCAAACTGGCCTTTGCTGCTAGTCACTGCAGACACCCTCTATATAAAAAGTATTGAAAATGATGGAAAAAATATATTACATTTCAGTTATATTTCTCCAATTTCTGACCCTGACACACAGAAGGTATTGGACAGATGTCTCTAGTCACTGCTGACACCCTCTATAGAAAAAGTATTGAAAATGATGGAAAAAATATATTAATTTTCAGTTACAGTTGCAAGAAAAAGTATATGAACCCTTTGGAATGATATGGATTTCTGCACAAATTGTTCATAAAATGTGATCTGATCTTCATCTAAGTCACAACAATAGACAATCACAGTCTGCCTAAACTAATAACTCACAAAGAATTAAATGTTTTTATTGAACACACCATGTAAACATTCACAGTGCAGGTGGAAAAAGTATGTGAACCCCTAGACTAATGAAATATCCAAAAGCTAATTGGAGTGAGGTGTCAGCCAACTGGAGTCCAATCAATGAGATGAGATTGGAGGTGTTGGTTACAGCGGCCCTGCCCTATAAAAAACACACACCAGTTCTGGGTTTGCTTTTCACAAGAAGCATTGCCTGATGTGAATGATGCCTCGCACAAAAGAGCTCTCAGAAGACCTACGATTAAGAATTGTTGACTTGCATAAAGGTGGAAAGGGTTATAAAAGTATCTTCAAAAGCCTTGCTGTTCATCAGTCCATTAATTTTCTGTTATATTTCTCCAATTTCTGGCCCTGACACACAGAAGGTATTGGACAAACGTGCAGGGAGGTGACTCGAGCATGGCGCTCAAGCACATGCGGTACTCGGCCGAGTACCGCATGTGCCGAGCATAGCGATGCTCGAGCCGAACAGCAGTTCGGCCAAGCATGCTCGCTCAACACTACTTTTGACCCATAAATCTGGAGGGACTTTTGCAAGCATGTCCTCCACCTAGAAAAAATGTGGGGGATTCAGTCAGCACAACCCTGTATGCAGGTGCACATCGCTATGGCAAAATACACATACAAACGCAAAAACACAAATGCAATAGCACTCTGCAACCAGCACTCTACCCTGCCTCTATGCTGGATGTTGAATGAGGCATTGGTGTACATTTTGGCCAAAGCGTAATAAGCCACTCACCACGTCAAGGTCGCCTCTATGAGTGGTCCCTAACACTAGTTCCTACCTGTTTATGGGCCATGATAGCCACACAAAGTCCAGGGAGCGCAGGTACAGCATGCACACCAGGCACACTCTGCTTTTAACCCCGTCCGGTGCCGTGACAGCTTTCATCGGATCCAGGGATGCAAGTACCAACATGCATGCTGAGCCCACTAAATGTACCTGCGCTCCCTGGACATTTGTGGCTGCCTACTACATTGGACCACAGCCATGTTGAGTGTGTCTTAATGGACGAAAAATGGCTGTGGACCAACTTGTCACGTAGGTTAGGGCCACGTCTGTACGTGATCTGTGGATGGTCTCCCAGTACATCCTGAAGTTCGGGGTCCATTTTGAGGATCCCCCAGTGGTGTTGTAGAATCTTTTTGACTTGGTTCGATCCTCTGTCAAAAGTAGTGATTACTCGCAACAATTTAGTGACAGGATTACTGGGCTGCTTAGGGGTAAGTAAGGTAGATCTTTGTCGAGTCAAGGCTGCCTTGTAAGTGGATCTGAGGGCATAGTCAGGATAGCCCATTTGTAAGAATCTAGCCCTCAGGTCATTTGCTTGCGCCACAAAATCTTTTTTATTTGAGCAGTTTCTATGCAATCAAAGATACTGACCTCTGGGTATCCCTCTCCTGAGCGGGAGGGGATGACTACTCTCCCATCTCAGGAGAGAGTTCGTGGCATTAGGTTTTCTGTGGATAGAGGTATCCAGTTCCCCTCTGTCGTTCTTGGTAATTTTAATATCCAGAAATGGTAGACTGGTGGAGTGTGTCTCACACGTGAACTTCATACCTATCTCGTTCTGATTCAAATAGGATACAAAGGATTCAAGTTGGGTAGGGATGCCATTCCATGTGATGAAGATATCATCGATATATCGTGCCCACAGCCCAATTTTAGATAGATCATCCGGATTTCTGTCCCCGAATGCCAGGGTCTCCTCCCACCAGCCCAGGAATAAATTAGCATACGAGGGGGCACAAGGGCTCCCCATCGCGGTACCCCTGAGCTGGTGGTAGATTTTGTTATCAAAAGAGAAGAAATTCCTGTTCAGGGTAAATTCAAGGATTCGGACAATAAATTGGCTGTGGGCTTGATATTGACAACCCAGAGATTTCAAAAAGAATTCCACTGCTGCTAACCCCAGTTGATGCGGTATAGAGGAATACAAAGCCTCTACATCGATACTTGACAAGAGACAATCGTTCTCAAGCGTCAGACCCTCCAATTGTTTTAAGAGGTCCGTGGTATCCTTTAAATGGGATGGCAACATGGTGACAAATGGGGCTAGGACTTGATCAATGTAAATCCCCAGGTTTTGGTTTAAGTTATCGACCCCCGATACTATAGGTCTCCCTTTCAAAGGGGATGTCCCCTTGTGGACTTTGGGGAGGCAATAGAATGTAGATCTACGGGGATATTCAGGCAACAGGAAGGTATACTCATCTGGTGAAATGACTTTAGAGGCTTTGGCCTCATCAAGAATAGACTTTAATTCTCGTTTATAGACGTCTGTGGGGTCTCTCTCCAGGATCTCATAGGTCTCCTTATCAGACAGGAGGCTCCTACACATATTCCTACAGTGCACTGAGTCCATGAACACAATGTTACCCCCCTTATCAGCAGGTTTGATGGTGATTTGGGGGTCATTAGCTAAGGAGGAAATAGCAGTGGTCACAGACTCAGGGCAGTTGGAATAATGTGAAGAGATCCGGAGGTCTTCCAGGTCATTGGTGACCATATTCAGAAAGACGTCTATACAGGAGATTTCACTCGAACTGGGTGGCATTTTGTTACTTTTACATTTTAGGTTTGTAAATGGACCAAGGCCTGAGGTTGAGTTGTCTAACATAGTGAGAGAATTTAACAACTGTACATCTCCTAGCAACTCCACCGGGATACCTAACTCTAGGCATTGGCGTCTGTCCATGTGTTTAAAATGCTTGTGCCACCTTAATTTACGGATGAATAGATTCAAATCTTTAACTGCACTAAATCTATCAAACTTAGGGGTGGGCTTCATCCTGATTGAGAGGGCGTGAAGACAAGTTAATTACCTCTGGTCCTGAAGTTGAGTTGATGGTTGTTGTGTACGACTGCGAAGAGGGTAGTCCAGAGTCTGGCTGGGTTGCCCTAAAAAACGGTTATCACGTCCCCTATAGGAGCCCCGAGGCCGACCTCTTCTTGATGTGCCCCTGTTGGGATATTTGTTTGTCTTAGGGCCTGTTTCATGTTCTGAATCAGAGAAATCCGTCTCAGTTGACGATCTCTATGAATTACTCTGTTTATTATCCCTTTTGACGTTACTCAAGGAAGAATAGATACGATTCTCCTTGAAATCAGATAGGTCTCTTATAAACTGACGATGATTTCTTTCCTTGAGGTGGTACTGGTACTTCTCAAGGGTGAGTTGTAACTGTTTTTCCCTGTTGGAGAACTCCGTCTCCTGTGAGAAGGTCTGTACCACCTCAATTTGTTCAGTCAGTTTCTGGTTCAGAGTGTTTAATGTGCCCTTTTCTTCTTCCACCAGCAGCTTCATGAGTCTCAGGGAACTATTTGTGGCCTCCTGTTCCCATTTGGTCATGAAACCCGGATTACGTGAACGAGCTGCTGGGAGAAGGGAAATATGGAGGCCTCGAGGGACTATATTATTTTTTATATAATTATCCAGACTCTGGACTTCCCACCACGAGGTGATTTGTTCTTTATATACCTGTGTTAAATCAGTAAAAGCAGTATGGAAAGAGAGCAGGTATTTTTTCTGGTAAAATTGTTTGTCAGAAAATATGTCTTTAGCTTCATGTAACCAATTGTCTGCATCAAAACCTGTTGCCTGGAACCCTGCCATGCCACAATAGAAGGAGAATAGCAGAAATATGAATCAAAGCTCTAAATCTGTTCAGGCTTTGCTAGCACTCCAATGGTAAATAGGCAGAAGAGGGGCCCCAGAAAGGGGGGGGGGGGAGTGTGATTATATTAAAACATAACTTTTAATTTGGTCTAAAGATCACAGAATAATACGACTCACTACAATACACAAACATACATACATACACTCACCTAAAGAATTATTAGGAACACCATACTAATACGGTGTTGGACCCCCTTTTGCCTTCAGAACTGCCTTAATTCTACGTGCCATTGATTCAAAAAGGTGCTGATAGCATTCTTTAGAAATGTTGGCCCATATTGATAGGATAGCATCTTGCAGTTGATGGAGATTTGAGGGATGCACATCCAGGGCACGAAGCTCCCGTTCCACCACATCCCAAAGATGCTCTATTGGGTTGAGATCTGGTGACTGTGGGGGCCATTTTAGTACAGTGAACTCATTGTCATGTTCAAGAAACCAATTTGAAATGATTCGAGCTTTGTGACATGGTGCATTATCCTGCTGGAAGTAGCCATCAGAGGATGGATACATGTTCTCATTCTGTTTACGCCAAATTCGGACTCTACCATTTGAATGTCTCAACAGAAATCGAGACTCATCAGACCAGGCAACATTTTTCCAGTCTTCAACAGTCCAATTTTGGTGAGCTCGTGCAAATTGTAGCCTCTTTTTCCTATTTGTAGTGGAGATAAGTGGTACCCGGTGGGGTCTTCTGCTGTTGTAGCCCATCCGCCTCAAGGTTGTGCGTGTTGTGGCTTCACAAATGCTTTGCTGCATACCTCGGTTGTAACGAGTGGTTATTTCAGTCAAGGTTGCTCTTCTATCAGCTTGAATCAGTCGGCCCATTCTCCTCTGACCTCTAGCATCCACAAGGCATTTTCACCCACAGGACTGCCACATACTGGATGTTTTTCCCTTTTCACACCATTCTTTGTAAACCCTAGAATGGTTGTGCGTGAAAATCCCAGTAACTGAGCAGATTGTGAAATACTCAGACCGGCCCGTCTGGCACCAACAACCATGCCACGCTCAAAATTGCTTAAATCACTTTTCTTTCCCATTCTGACATTCAGTTTGGAGTTCAGGAGATTGTCTTGACCAGGACCACACCCCTAAATGCATTGAAGCAACTGCCATGTGATTGGTTGACTAGATAATTGCATTAATGAGAAATAGAACAGGTGTTCCTAATAATTCTTTAGGTGAGTGTATATAGATTAATTTGGTTAGTATTTAGATTTAATTAGTTTGCATATATAGATTAATTTGGTTAGTATTTTGATCAATTGGCATATATGTTAGCTTTATAAAAAATAAAAAATAAATTAATTATATATTATTATAAATATCGAATATATAAAATATATAAAAACATATAAGAAAATATATAAAGTATATAAAATATATAAAATAATAAACAATAAGATGATACTAAAATATAAATATTATATTATAATATTAAAAAATAATAAAAGGTGTGATGAAAAATAAAAAGGAAAGGAGCAAGTTGTGCATAATGTCTGACTCTAGTGTCATGCCTTTATCTTGGTTCTATATGCAAATAGACTGGGAGGATTTTATATTATAGTTTCATTTAATTCATTTAGCCCAAACGGGGCTAATGTGTCCAATTGATAAATCCAAACAAACAAATCCAAATAAACCTCTCTCTTTTAGAGATTATCAAACCTATTAAAGGGGTTTTCTGGTATTTGTTCGATAGGTGTAACTCGGATTGGGTGTTTTTCTTTCTCTAGGGTGGACGTACAGTGTCTGGATAGACCATGTTTTGCGTAGTGTCTCCGAATATTGTACCGGTGCTGATCCATCCGGCAATTTAAAGGTTGTGTGGTGTGGCCAACATATTGTAGGCCGCATCCACATTCTATCAGATAAATAATGTAGTTCACTTGACAGGTCATTTGTTGTTTGATGGGGGATATTGTACCATTATGTTTAGATGTGAAAGTGCTTTGATTGTGTGTAATAATTTTACAGCACAGGCATCTGTTTATTCCACATCTATAGGTACCTACTTTTAAAGGTATGCATGTTTTTTATCTTGCCCTCGTATTGTTTCTTTTTATGTTGTATTCGTTTACTTGGGGCGATAACACTCTTAATAGTGGGTGCCCGCCTATAGGTGATCCTAGGTGTCTTGGGTAGGTGCTTTGCTAAATATGGATCGTGAAGTAGTATGTGCCAGTGTTTTTTGAGGGTGGCCTGGATGTATTTGTTTGAAGTGCTGTATTGGGTGATGAAATTTATACTATCCAATCGATCTTGTTTTTTTGGGGGTGTGCTTAGATGTTCTATCTGTGTTTTTGACATACATCTTTCTTCAGCATTTTTGATTAATTGCTTTGGGTAACCTTTTTCTGTAAACCTTTTTTTGAGCATTTTGGCCTGTGTTAGGAACTCCTCATTTCTGGTGGAATTACGCCGAATTCTCTTATATTGGCTATACGGGATGTTTTTTAGCCACTTTTTATGATGAAAACTGGTAAAGTGAATGTAGCTGTTTGTGTCGACAGTTTTGAAATAAGTCCTGGTGGATAGGGAATTGTTGGTATTAGTGACAATGATGTCCAAAAACTCAATTTCTGTTTTATTAAAAATGGGAGTAAAAGTAATTCCCCAGTCTGTGCAGTTGAGGGACTCGCTGAAGGATTTGGCCGATATTTCGTCCCCCTTCCAGATGATGAAAATGTCATCTATGTATCTTTTGAAGTAAATTATTTGGTTCTTATATATCGGATGATCCTTAATGTGTGTTTTTTTTCGAATTCGCTCATAAATATATTATCGACAGACGGCGCTACTCGTGTCCCCATTGCGGTACCCTTGCATTGATGATATGTGGTATTATTATATATGAAATAGTTATTTTCTAAGATGAATCGTAGGCTGTCCAGTAGAAACTGTGTTTGTGGGGGTTTTAATGTGCAATCTCGTTCTAGTACATTCTTAATGCAGTTAATCCCTAGTTCATGCTGGATGTTCGAATATAGTGCAGTAACATCCAGTGTAAGAAAGGCATACGTGTCTTGCCAGTCAATTGTATACAGTTCTCTGATTAATTGGCTGGAATCGTGAAGGAAGCTAGGCAGTTCTTTTACGTACGGTTGAAGATATAGATCAACAAAGTGGGATAAATTACTAGTGGCACATTTCGTGTTGGACACAATTGGTCTGTCAGGGGGGGTTGATGACGCTCTTATGTATTTTAGGGAGGTGGTAAAAATAAGGATTGCAGGGGGTACGTGGTAATAGAAAGTTATTTTCTTTTTTGTTTATGTATTGTATTTCATAGGCGGACTTAATTAGGTCTTTTAGTTTTTTATTTATCTCAGGGAATGGGTTATGTGTGACCTTGGTGTAGTATGATTTATCACTGAGGATTCTCTGGGCCTCCAATTCATAGTCATAGTAACTCTGGATTACAATGCCCCCCCCCCCCCTTATCTGCTGGACGTATAACAAGTTTTTCATTGTTCCTTAGGCTTTTGAGTGCTTTTTGTTCGTGTATAGTGAGGTTTCCTTTATATTGGAATGCATTGGGTTCCTTTGGGGCCTTTTTTAAGTCTGTAGTGATGAGGTCAAAGAAGGTAGGAATGTAGTGGCCTTGGCTTTGCACTGGGAAGAAATTTTATTTGGGACGGACATCTTGGGACGGACAAACTCCTCCTTGTCCGTGAGTGATACGTTTAGACTGTTAGTGGGATCAAGGTCGAAGTGTCTCCTAATAGTGAGGTTGCGTCTAAATTTTTGGAGGTCAATGAACAGCTCAAAGGGGTTGACCTTATTGTATGGGCAAAAAGATAGTCCTTTCTGTAGTAGACTATTTTCCGATGAGGTCAATGTGTGACTGGATAAATTGAATATTTTTATAGTTTCCGTAGGATTGTCACTGGTAGATTGTGACCCTTTATTTAAGTGTTTAACAGGGAGCTTTTTTCTAGCTTGCCTCTTTTGTTGTCCTCCTCTTGTCCCACAGGTTCTAATTTTCGTGGATGGCGTGGATTTGAAGTATTGCGTTATGCATGGGTACCCTTTTATCGGTGGTGGTTCTTTTACTTTGTCTAATGCTAAAAAAGATGTACTGGTGGTGGGGGAGGCGGGAGGCATACCTTTAGGGATTAGATTTAAAGGGCACAAGCCCTTCTGACCCAGATCCAGTGTTATCGACGGTGGCAATGTTCTTCTTTCTCTGGTGGTGATGTACACCTTGGTGAATTGTGGGCCCATTTTGTGTAGGAGAAAGATGTATAGAGAAGTCCACTAGTGTCGTGGATCCTTTCTCGGGTGTAAGTTTGCCATCCGTTACAAGAGAAATGAGGTTGATGCTCTCATTTCTCTCTAAGTTTGTATTGTGATGTTTGGTTTTATACTCAAGGTATTTTTTATTTTTTTATAAAGCTAACATATATGAAAATTGATTAAAATACCAACCAAATTAATCTATATATGAAAACTAAATCTAAATACTAACCAAATTAATCTATATATGCAAACTAATCAAAACCTATAATCAAAGAATTTTTATTTATATTAATCCACAATATAGGTGTACTATATAGGATTATAGAAGTGGAAGGCATACACGTACACATAAAAACACTAATATTAATAAAAGTAAAAATAAAAATATCTATAATGTGTCCTTAAAGTAAAAACCAGGGAATCACCTGATTTATTTATATAATATATATCAAGAAAATCAAATACCGTTATATTTTTAATTATTTATTTATTATTCATCATCTATATACACTCACCTAAAGAATTATTAGGAACACCATACTAATATGGTGTTGGACCCCCTTTTGCTTTCAGAACTGCCTTAATTCTACTTGGCATTGATTCCACAAGGTGCTGATAGCATTCTTTAGAAATGTTGGCCTATATTGATAGGATAGCATCTTGCAGTTGATGGAGATTTGAGGGATGCACATCCAGAGCACGAAGCTCCCGTTCCACCACATCCCAAAGATGCTCTATTGGGTTGAGATCTGGTGACTGTGGGGGCCATTTTAGTACAGTGAACTCATTGTCATGTTCAAGAAACCAATTTGAAATGATTCAAGCTTTGTGACATGGTGCATTATCCTGCTGGAAGTAGCCATCAGAGGATGGGTACATGGTGGTCATGAAGGGATGGCATGGTCAGAAAACAATGCTCAGGTAGCCCGTGGCATTTAAACGATGCCCAATTGGCACTAAGGGGCCTAAAGTGTGCCCAGAACATCCCCCACACCATTACACCACCACCACCACCAGCCTGCACAGTGGTAACAAGGCATGATGGATACATGTTCTCATTTTGTTTACGCCAAATTTGGACTCTACCATTTGAATGTCTCAACAGAAATCGAGACTCATCAGACCAGGCAACATTTTTCCAGTCTTCAACAGTCCAATTTTGGTGAGCTCGTGCAAATTGTAGCCTCTTTTTCCTATTTGTAGTGGAGATGAGTGGTACCCGGTGGGGTCTTCTGCTGTTGTAGCCCATCCGCCTCAAGGTTGTGCGTGTTGTGGCTTCACAAATGCTTTGCTGCATACCTCGGTTGTAACGAGTGGTTATTTCAGTCAACGCTGCTCTTCTATCAGCTTGAATCAGTCGGCCCATTCTCCTCTGACCTCTAGCATCCACAAGGCATTTTCACCCACAGGACTGCCGCATACTGGATGTTTTTCCCTTTTCACACCATTCTTCGTAAACCCTAGAAATGGTTGTGTGTGAAAATCCCAGTAACTGAGCAGATTGTGAAATACTCAGACCGGCCCATCTGGCACCAACAACCATGCCACGCTCAAAATTGCTTAAATCACCTTTCTTTCCCATTCTGACATTCAGTTTGGAGTTCAGTAGATTGTCTTGACCAGGACCACACCCTAAATGCATTGAAGCAACTGCCATGTGATTGGTTGACTAGATAATTGCATTAATGAGAAATAGAACAGGTGTTCCTAATAATTCTTTAGGTGAGTGTATATCCAGCTCAAGTTCAACTATTACTATATAACCCCATTAGCCATGATCAAACCTATCCATATGAAGGAATAATGATCACACAACTAACATTCTATTACATATATCATTCTAACCCCTCATGCACTAGCGATAAGTTAATAATTGTACCACGACACTGCACATAGCGCCCAGCTGTGCTGCGAGTATAGGTCAGACAAAGGCGGCGCAGGGCAGCACAGCAGACACATCGCAACCTCCGGACATTAATGGGGGCAATGACGTCAAGCCCTACAAGACTCTTCACCAATAGCGCTCTCCCAGGAGAGAGGCTGGAATCGTGACCACGCCCCCCTCACTTGACGAGCATTCCAGCATACTATAGGGAAGGCCGGCACTGAACCATGACCCCTCCCCCCCCATACTTCGGGCGCTTGGGAACCCTATCTAATCTATGAAAAATGAATATAGAGAGAAATAAAACTAATATAGCACGTGTTGTGATCCAGATCGAGGACTTGTTTATTAGCAGCTAAGCAATAGAAATGCCCCTACTGTGTACACACCTCATCTAAAAATCCCCCCCCCCCCACTTCCCCCCTCGGTCCCGCCCTCCCCCCCCAGTAGTTTTTTGGCGCCAAAAACAATACCTAGCAAACATATATATATGTTCTGTTTGTTTTATACTTGTTTTTATTGTCCTGATGAGGGGGGTAATTCACCCCTGAAACGCGTAGACGTAATAAAGCCATTTTAACTACACGCTTTATCTATATGGTATCCTTGGCAGCGCCCGCAGAAGAGGTTCATCTGTTTTTTATCCGGCACAAGTTTTATTATTGCATTGATAGCATTCAATGCATCTGCACTAAAAAAAATCACAGGGCAACTTTCTGATACTAATATTTGCAAGCAAATGTTGTTTGCATCATCAATTCGAACCTGCAATGGTTTAGTCTCCTTTAGAGCACACAGTTTTCCTCCCAACCCCACCCCTATAACTTTGTCAGGGCTCAAATAATTCTCTGAAATTTCATGAGCTTTTAGAATAGTACGGCTCGCCCCCATGTCAACTATACAGTTAACATCTTTTCCATCTGTTAGTGTCAACTTTACTAATGCGCGTGGACCGGGGTGGTGTGGTACCTTTACTACTGTGGGCTCTTCTGATTGGGGGCTGCCTATTTCCTATTCACTGTCCTGTTGATCCACCTAGGCCAACTGGACTTGCGTACCCTTGAGATTAATTTGACCACCTTTCTGATTGTTTTGCCATCTTGAGGTACAATCTCTCTTCATATGCCCTCGCCCCCAGCAGCCAAAGCACAATCCCTTTTTCTTATACTCTTCGATATTTACAGTCACGACTCTTTTATTTCCACATGTGTTCCCTTTCTCATTTCTAATTGTCTGTATTTGCCCCCCTGTTTGCGCAGCCCCCTCCTCCTCCCGCAGCCTGCTGCTGTGGCTCAGTATATATTATTACAGGGATAGCTGCCTGCTTCACTGCATGCTTCTTTTTTCTCTTACTAAACTGTTCTTCTATGCTTCGAATTTCAACCAATGTTTTATCAAGAGAGGTATGCATACATTCTGAATGGATTTTCATTAATTCTGTTCTTAATTCTTCTCTTAATCCATTAATGAAACAGGTTCTAAGTATCCGTCCATCCCTACTTTCTGGTGTGCTTACATCAAAGTCCTGGATCAGTAAATATGTCAGCGGTTTCTTCAGGGGCTTGGAAAGCCTCTGGCAATCCCGCTCCTAACTGATTACTTAACTCCTTAGTAACCACCTGAAGCCTCTTTAAAAAAAAAATCTCCTGATTTCTTTAATCTTGCATCAGCATCCCTGGGGACTGCTTCTATGCCTTCACCTGCAACCTTCTTTATCTTTTCTACAATGGGGGTACCTGCTGCCGCACCACAGAGTGCAATCAGATCATCCCAGACTGCATCATAATTTCTTTGAATCTTTGTCAACCCTTATCAAAATAATTTGCATCTTTATATGGATCAGAGAGCTTATCTATCATCATAAGTTGCTCACCTTGAGTCCAGAGTTTGTACCACTCTACTTGATGAGTAGCTCTTTCTGGGACATCTTGCGCATTATACTCCCTAGTAACTTTAGTTACTACTGGATACGTTCCAACAGCATAGAGCTGTTTAGGTGTACTTTCCCCACACTTGATGCACCTCGGACTATCGCTATGCTTGTGAGAATCCCCACACTTACATATCCATGTGTCCGATCGTAAATTCATAGGTTGCATAGTCGGCTGAGGAGGATACAAGATTATATTCCGGGCAGGAGTAGAGGCATTTTGTGGTGGACTATACAGAATACTCGAAGACAAGTCTATAGGTAAAGATCCTTTCCAACACGTTCTATCAAACTCAGTTTGGGGAGGGTTGCACAGCTCACACAAAACCACGTTCATGGGTTTGCAGTGGTGACAATATGAACACTGCCAACCATCCTCCTCTTCCCTGGTTGAGGGGTTTGATGGAGTTGATAGCTGAGAAGGTCTCCACTGTTGCATGCTATTATATGCTGGTGGAGGGTTAGTATGTTTCTGTCCCAGTCTGGTCATATCACTATAATCTGTACTGGTACTACTAGTACTGAGCATAGTCTCTCCTGACTTTAATCCTGACAGATCTGGATATAATTCACTTTGTGTGCTCGATACGGGTGGGGGAGCAACTGCTGGAAGAGTTAATACTAGTGGGGGAGGAGCAGTTGCTGGAGAAGTTTCAACACTAAAACTTACTCTCCTTGCGGGAGCTTGCATTACCATCCTCCTCCATACTCCTCATCATCCTCATTTGTATTATAATAGGGATCATGCCTCTCTGCTGTAGCCAGCCATGCTTTTACCTAGGGCTCATATCCATATTGTTTAATCCATTCCTTTCCTTCTATCAGAATTTTCCTCCACCTAGTGGCATCCCGGCTTTCTTAAGAATGGTAGTGGCATCCTAAATTGCCCATTTCCCATGTTCTAACTTTATCAAGGCCGTCATAGTAATCGTGGGAGCAACCTCTTCTTCTCTTCTTGGCTTGATAAATTTAGTTCCCATAGCAACCTGATATCAGGGTAGCGATCCCTGAACTTAATGGTTTATACTGCTATGTAAATCTTCACTTAAGTAGTTGACAGATATTTTAGTTAGGTTAGGCTAAATATCTGTGAACATCACATAGGAAACGACCGGAACTTATGAATGAGGAGGAACTTCCCCTTCTCTTTCCTTTTGACAAATTCTATACCATTAATATATGCACACAAAGACATATAAGGACACCCCAAAAGTAATCCCTATGTACTGTTAAACATCAGACCTTCTTTACCAGCATAATCAACTTATAACTGTCAGTTACTGAATAGTGAGTTAATACGTTACATAAACACACATCTGTCTGCTTGCTCCATGAGCAACCACAGAGTATCAGGGTCTGGCACGTATCCAGTCTTCACACTTATCTCTTTGAGTTAATACAATACAAGCAGAGTCTCTTAGTAGCAGATCTAAGACAACCAACAAACCAACATAAACTCACAACCCCGCTCAGAGCTGCTGTATCAGCAAACCCTTCACAGGACATCGGATGACAAGACAATATTAATATTGTTAAACACACTCCTTCTATAGTTTGTGCAGATTAGTAACAAAATCATATACTGTATTTTTCGCTTTATAAGACACACTTTTTTCCACCCAAAAGTGGGGGGAAAATGTCAGTGCGTCTTATAAAACGAATACTAGTGAGCGCTTCCATTATGGAAGCGCTCACTAGTATGTATTAGGAGCAGGGAGCGAAGCTCCGCAAGCGCAGGTAATATTTACCCTCCCTGGTTTGCGCCATGGCTCCTCTTCAGCTGTCGCGCTCCCATCTTTCTGGCCTGCGCTGCACTGTCCTGACCCTGTACAGCGTCAGGACTCTGCACGCAGTCATGTGACAGTGCAGCGCAGGCCGGGAAGATGGGAGCGCGACAGCTGAAGAGGAGCCGCGGAGCAGGACAGTTAAGATGATGTTTTATTTTAGTCTGATCTGAGGTCTGATGGGCTATTCTGAGGTCTGGGGGTACTGATGGGCTATTCTGAGGTCTGGGGGTACTAATGGGCTAATCTGAGGTCTGGGGGTACTGATGGGCTAATCTCAGGTCTGGGGGCACTGATGGGCTAATCTCAGGTCTGGGGCTACTGATGGGCTAATCTGAGGTCTGATTGGGGTATTGATGAGCTAATCTGAGGTCTTATAAGGCTCTGAGCGGGCTGATATGAGGTCTGATGAAAAATATTTTTTCTTATTTTTCTACTCTAAAATCTGACTGATTAAGGCGTTCAGTCTGCCCATTACTCTCAGGGTGGTAGGCGGAGGAAAAAGACAACGAAATCTGACATCTTTGACAGAAAGCCCTCCAAAATTTGGACAGAAACTGCACACCCCTGTCAGATACAATATTTTCCGGGATACCATGTAACCGTACAATTTCTTTCACAAAAATAGACGCCAGGGTCTTCGCATTCGGGAGTTTAGACAGAGGAATGAAATGAACCATCTTGCTAAACCTATCGACCACTACCCAAACCACAGTCTTACCCTCCGCCAGCGGCAGGTCAGTAATAAAGTCCATCGAGATATGGGACCAGGGTCTACTGGGAATGGGTAGGGGTCGTAGGTTACCAGTAGGGCGACTCCTAGGTGTCTTAGACCTAGCACAAACCTCACAGGCTGACACGTAGGACTTGACATCCCTAAATCGAGTGGGCCACCAATAAGATCTAGAAACCAGCTCTCTAGTGCCCTCAAAACCAGGATGTCCAAAAAAGGCAGAATCATGACACTCACCCAACAGCTGGAGACTAAATAGTATGGGGACAAACAACTTATCTGTTGGGGTGGTTGCCGGTGCCAGATGTTGTTCAGCCTTAATGAGAGCCGAGATTTCTTAGGTTAAGGCTGCTACGAAGATATTTGCTGGTAGGATAGATTCAGGCGGTGCCTCTGTAGGCTGAAAAGCATGGAAGCTCCGAGATAATGCATCAGCCTTCACATTTTTACTTCCAGGCCTGAAAGTAATGGAGAATTCAAAACGAGTAAAAAACAGTGCCCATCTAGCCTGATGGGGATTCAACCTCTTAGCAGATTCGAGAAACATAAGGTTCTTATGGTCAGTGACAACAGTTACACAATGCCTTGCCCCCTCCAGAAAATGCCTCCACTCCTCAAATGCCCACTTAATGGCCAGCAACTCTGGATTCCCTATGTCGAGGTTTCTCTCGGTGGAAGAAAATTTTCTGGAAAAGAATGCACACGGTCTCAGGTTAGTTAGACGAGCAGGACCTTGTGAAAGGACTGCTCCTGCGCCGTCCTCAGACGCATCGACCTCCACAATAAAAGGTCTCTCCTGATCTGGCTGGATCAGAATGGGAGCGCTACTGAATGCCTTTTTTAGTGTTTCAAACGAAGTAATGGCCTCAGTAGACCAGTTCTCCAAATCCTCCCCTTTCTTAGTAAGGTCGGTCAACGGTTTAGCAATTACTGAAAAATTCTTCATAAATTTACGGTAGTAATTGGCAAAACCTAAGAACCGTTGTAAGGCCTTTAAGGATGAAGGCCTTACCCATTCCTTAATAGCTAGTACCTTACCAGGATCCATCTTGAAGGCATGAGGGGTCAGGACATGCCCTAGAAACAGTATCTCCTGTACACCAAAGACACATTTCTCTTGATTAGCGCACAACTGATTCTCCCTCAACACCTCTAATACTTGTCTAACATGAGACACATGAGATTTGAAATCAGGAGAAAATATTAAAATGTCGTCAAGATAGACAATGACAAATTTACCTAAAAACTCTCTAAGAATATCATTCATAAAGTTTTGGAACACAGCTGGGCCATTGCTGAGTCCAAAAGGCATAACCTGATATTCAAAGTGTCCTGCCGGAGTATTGAACGACGTCTTCCATTAATCTCCTTCCACGATTTGGATTAGATTATATGCCCCTTTCAGGTTAAATAAATCCAGAATCATAGGGAGAGAGTATCTATTCTGGATAGTGATCTTATTCAATTTCCGGTAATCGATACAAGGCCTAAGACCACCATCCTTCTTCTTTACGAAGAAAAACCCTGCTCCCATAGGAGAGACAGAAGGTCTAATGTGCCCCTTACTGAGGCTTTCCTTAAAGGGAACCTGTCACCAGTTTTATGGTGTCCTAAGGGCAACATAAATAAGTGACTGATTCTCTTAGCAAAATGCTGGGTCACTTTCTTTAATTGACCCAGTCAATCTGCCAACATCTTGTATTGAAAATCTCCAGCTCATAATGATGAGTCATGAATATTTATGAGCTCCTGACTCTCCCCGCCTACCTCTTGCTGATTAAATAAACGCTGGACTCACTGGCATCACGCTGGACTCAAATCAGCTCATTAGCATGCGGCATGTGGCATCTTTGTGTGTATATTATGAGATAAACATCTGTCACACCAGTAAGTGAATACATCTAAGGTACTTTTTAGTAGTTAATGATTGTATATAATTAGTTAGATTATAATCAAATATCCACATGACAGGTTCCCTTTAATATAATCCTCCATGGCCTTGTGTTCGGGCTTAGAGAGATTATAAATACTCCCCTTAGGAAACCTGGCACCTTCTACTAACTCTATGGCGCAATCATAAGGTCTATGGGGTGGTAGAACCTCCGGGGTAGGTGATGAGAACACATCAGAATATTCCCTAATGACCGTGGGTAATATATCAGATTCTACTGAGACCCCAGCTTGTACCACAGACAAGCACGAGTCACACTTAGGTCCCCATTTCACCAACTCCCCCCTTGACCAATCAATAGTGGGGTTGTGTAATTGGAGCCAAGGCAACCCTAATACCACCTCGACCGGTAAGTTCTCCAGGACTAAGAGGGAACATTTCTCAGAGTGGCACACCCCCACGGTTAAAGAAATCTCTGAGGTACATGACCTCACCATACCACCTACCAGGGGAGTGGGATCAAAAGCCATGACATGGATAGGTGTATGAAGAGAAAAAATTGGAATACGCAGTCTAATGGCGTACTCAGCGTCAATAAAGCTGGCCACTGAACCAGAGTCAATAAAGGCCTTACCCGGCCATTTATTAACCCCCAGAGATATATTGTTATAGGTACCAAAAGCTTACATTTCGTAATATCAGGGTGTACCTGGTCTTTCGGTTGCCTTGCCTTGGGAGACTTAACGGAGAGGGCCTTCTTAGGACACTGGTTGATCCAATGGTCAGGCTCTCCACAGTAAAAACACACTCCACGTCTGCGGCGCAGATTCCCTTGAGTCATGCTGACCTACATGGGTTCTTCGGTAGAGACCTCAGCGTTGTTTCTGGGATAGACCTCAGGCTGGACCACCATCTGAGAAGAGAACTGTCGTTCCTGTCGTCTCTCTCTAACCTGTCGGTCAAGTCGGACTACAAGGGTCATCATCAACTCTAGAATCTCTGGAAGCTGATAACTCACTAGAAGATCCTTTAAGTTATCAGACAGACCTGACCTGAACTGACTCTTAAGTGCTGGTTCATTCAATCCTGAGGGAACACACCACCTTCTGAATTGGGTGCAATACTCCTCCGCAGGTAGATCGCCCTGAACCAGAACCTTTAGAGCAGTCTCGGCTACCAGTGTCCTGTCTGGTTCATCATACAGGGTACCCAGGGCCTGAAAAAACCCCTCCACTGATGTTAAACAACTGGCGTCAGCAGGTAAAGAAAGTGGCCAATCCTGGGGATCACCCTGTAACCGGGAAATGACAATGCCCACACGTTGACTCTCGGGGCCAGAGGATACGGGGCGCAAACTGAAAAAAAGTTTACAATTTTCTTTAAAGGAAAGAAACTTCTTCCGATCTCCAGAAAAGGGCTCAGGAAGCTTAATCTGGGGCTCTAAATGTGGACTGGAGGCCTGAGGGATGGAAGTACCTTGTCCGATCTCAAAAGAACAGAGCTTCTTCCCTAGCTCCAGCTCTGCGTCAGGTTAAAGACATGGTCAGTCAGGGTCACCAGAGGATTCATGATACAGTGGTTAGGTTACGGCCTGTTAATCTGTGACGGTCACATACACTACACACAGGGGGAAGGATAGTGACCACTGCGCTCCACCCTCACCCCTGGCTCTGCCTACTTGCCTCACAAGTCCTAATGACAGGGGACAACAAGACAGCAATCCCTAACTTAGGATACGTGCTGGGAAGACAGACAAGACAAATAACGGAATGTGAACGGACCGGGTCAGAACCAAGAGAGCTACGCAGTACAAAGGGTTAAGCAAAGAATGGTCAGGAGAAGCCGGGGTCAAATACCAGGAGAGTAGAGAAGTACCAGAGGAGTCCGCAAAGAGTAGTCAGGTGGGAGCCGAGGTCACAATACCAGGAGGGATGCTTAGTACAGGAGGAGCAGGCAAAGGATCGTCAGGGAACAGGATCAGGTGAGTAATCAGTAGTCCAACAAATAGCCAGGAACCTAGAATTAACAGGCAACCTGTGGCGAGCAGGCTGCCTGTATTTATAGTGGGGTCTGAGGGTCATGTGACGTGGCCAGCGTCACATGACCGTTAGACAGACAAGTCGAGCACCGAGTGATCAGCTAGGCGCTCAAGGCAGACCTAGGAGCAGGGAGCCTCCCAGCTAGCAAAGCCGCCCTGGGAACGAGGCGAAACACAGATCCTCGCTCCCGAAGCTAAGCAGCAGGTCTGCGGCTGATGGGAGACCGAGTGCGCCTTTGGCGCCCCGTGACAATGATATCATATTGGCAGCATCAAGCAGTTTCATAATTTGAGCAAAGTGCATTTGGACCGCATTCTAAATAATCAATCAATGTCCAAATACTGGATTCAATTTTGTCACGTACTCCGACATCTCGACCCATTCTTTGATAAACATTTCCTAGAATTCTGGGAACATAGGATATTTCTGCTCACACCACATATTTCACAACCTCCACCGCATCCATATGCATTGTTTTCCAAAAATGTCATAAAAGACTGCCTTTTCCTCAGAAAATCTGAGAAACTTCAACACAATTACAGATCACCTTGGGAATGTGCTCTAAGGTCTAAATTTTGTGCAATGAAAAAAGTACATGATAAACTCTATATAAGGAATAGTGATGAGCGGCAGGGGTCATATTCGAATTCGCGATATTTCGCGAATATTTTTTAGAATATTCATCTAAAAAATCGGCAAGGTAATGATTGTGTAATATGCAAATTTTCGTAATTCGAATTTTCGGATTCTAATTTTTATTGCGAATTTTTCGACTTACAACTATTAGACAAAGAAGATTATAGCACTATATTAGCTAAATTGCTCTATATTCGATTTTTTTTGAATAATCGCTATATTGCTATAACTTTGTTTTTTCGAATACTCGTAATATTCGAAAACAAGAATATATAGCAATATAGCGAATATTCGAAAAAAACTAATATAGAGCAATTTAGCTAATATAGTGCTATAAATCTTTTTTTTTTATAGTTGTAATTTTTTTTCCAATCTGAAGTCCAGATGACAAAAAAATTACAACTATTAGACAAAGAAGATTATAGCACTAGATTAGCTAAATTGCTCTATATTCGGTTTTTTTCGAATATTCGCTATATTGCTATAACTTTGTTTTTTTCGAATATTTGTAATATTCTAAAACAATAATATATAGCAATATAGCGAATATTAAAAAAAAAAACGAATATAGAGCAATTTAGCTAATATAGTGCTATAATCTTCTTTGTCTAATAGTTGTAATTTTTTTCTCATCTGAAGTTCAGATTGGAAAAAAATTACAACTATAAAAAAAAAGATTATAGCACTATATTAGCTAAATTGCTCTATATTCGTTTTTTTTTTGAATATTCACTATATTGCTATAACTTTGTTTTTTCGAATATTCGGAATATTCTAAAAGAAGAATATATAGCAATATAGCGAATATTCGAAAAGACGAATATAGAGCAAAATTCGCAAACACTACTACTCCTAAAGTCAAGTATATTGCAGCCTTCTTATTGGCCCACAAGCTAGAAGCAGGGAGGGATCATGTGTACTGATAAAAAAAAAAAGGAAAAAAAAATTTAAATATTCGAAATTACAAATATATATAACTATATTCGAAATATTCGCGAATTTTCAAAGTACCTATATTCGCGATAAAAATTTGAAATTCGAATATTTGTGATCAACACTAATAAGGATATGCTTCTTACTAAAATAAAATTATAAGGTTGATCTATAAGACTAAAATACATATATATAATATCAATCATTATTTTTATATACCTTACATGAGTATACCATTAACAATGACCTCATTACTCTCGTAATAATAATTACACAATACTAAAAACATGATAATAAATAAATGTGATGAACCAACACAGTAAATGTGACATTAATACAAATAATCAAATAAAATATACCATAAAAATGGGAAGTTTGATAAGGGTTACAATAAAATAAGGAATTAATAAATTATGTGTAAGAAGATAATGCCATAGAGTGAAAATAATAAACATATCAAATAATAAAATGATTGTGTATTTCATAAACCACTTTCTAAATTATGATTATTATCTGTGTAGACCCAGCACTAATTTATATACCATAGCTAAAAATATTTTGATTTCATATTCAATTTTTATAAAAATATATACTCATATATTTCAGCAAAAAAACAAACAAAACAAAACACATGGCAGACCTGGTCAGCATTTTTTTTTGTAGCATTCATTAAGGTGTTTTTGAGGCATTTTTGTCCATATATATAGAGGAATATGGATTATTGTTCAATGTCAGCCATGTTCCCACACCAGCCATCTGCTGTCAGATAGCAGAGGTAGTGAACTCCACAGGGGGGCCCTGCTTCGAAGCCCAGCCAAATGGCAGAGAACCTCTAGCAGGCCACTGTTGTTTACAATTTCTCACCTCCATTCAGCCAGCCAGGAACCCAGCTAATGGAACAGGAAAAACCTCTCTGCAGGGGGTCTAGGCCATTCCCCAGTTCAATAAACATTATCAGACATCATGGAACTGGCGATTCATAAGGAATTATGAATCGCCCATCCATCACAGACATAAACCAGATTCATATTTGTGTCCCTGTGGCCACGATGAATAGGCCTGTGGTCATAGTTTGGTGGTGGGATGCCAGGGAGGGGAGATATACATATTTCCCCACAGAAACCAAATAACGGTACCATGCTTGGACTGTACTGGTAGCCGGAACCCAGGCGGATTCATTGATCCCAGAACCACCTCCCTGCGACATTCTGTTTTTTTCATGTGCTGTCAGCCCAGCAGAGGGGGAGTGGACCCCTCAGAGGCCGGGAGGAGAGGGGCTGGCTACAGGTTAAAAGTGTTGTGCCAGCAAGTGGGCATGTCTTTTCTCTGAAGGGAGGCCACATTGTGCCATGTGTTTAGAGGGACTGCAACTTGCTGACATCACTGCTCCCCATGTGACTACAGCTAAAAACTCATCCCAACCCAAAGGACTCATATACCTGGTAAGCTGACTTATTGTTCTGCTTAACCCTGTTGTACCCCATCACCTGTATTTGTAACCTCAGACCACTGTATATATTTCCTGTGTGTATAGTGTTATTTCTAGTGAGCCCTTAAGGCGATTAAATACTTAATTTAATCTTGTGCTGTCTTGTATCTTGATCACAAATCCCCACATCCGTATTTTGGCCTAGTTATATGGTAATGCGGGTTGGTTTCTCACCCTATATAATCCCGTTAGCGGACCGGACTTATATCAAACGAGAAGCTGGTGGCAGTATACCCGGGCTGAAAAGGCGCTTTTTCACTGGGGCAGTGAAAAGGCTCTCTCAGCTTGTTGCCTCTCTGTGCCCGGGTGGACAAGAGGTGTCTGTGTAAACTGTATCAAGCTGACCTTACCTGCTCCTCCAGGAGGGCGTAATGTCATGCCTTTGTAACCAGTGACCATACGGTATCTCGCTGGCTCTACGTATTTGATGTCCAGCGGCAGCGAGGTGCGATATTCCTTTATAGAGCTGTAAGTGGAAAAAATGTGGTATAAAAAACAATATGCAAAAATGCCATTAAAATGCCAAGACACAATGAATGTGTGCTGTTTAAGTTGCAAAAAAAGCCTCTGGATGTCTATGGGAGGAAAACACCAGGCAATGAGGGGAAAAAAATAAAAATAAAAAGCACCAAAGCGTGCTAGTTTTAAATACAAGGATTTCAACCACACTTGAACGTCACTACAAAAAAAAGGGATATATAAAGAAAGGACTTTTAGTTTTTATCCTGCTGATTTCATTCCTGGCTTTAGCCACAAAAACTGGAGCTTTTTTTTTACAAACCACCCAAAGAGTGGTTTCACACACACTTTTGTTTTGGCAGTTTCACAGTGTTTTTAGTAACATTGTTCTCCATTTTTTTTATGTGACCAAATTTTACTTTAATGTCTGTAATGCATTATGAAATGGAGTACAAAGAGTTTTTTTTCCATAGCGTTTTTTGCATTTTGTGTGCTTTTGCCATTTTTTTTAAACAAAATGCAGCATGGTCTAGATATGTCATTTTTATAGTGGTTTTTTTTCACTATAGAAGAGAGAAATGCCTGTTTCAATAAGAAAACATGAAAAAACTGTAAACATGTATGGCTTTTTTTTTTTTACCACAAAGAAAATCATTGTAAAAAGAGACTTTGTGAAGGAAGCCTAAAACAGAAGAAGGATGGTGATGAATTCTCTTACGTAAAACTGAAATCCTTTCACACAAGACTCTGTTTAGTCACCTTAGACATACAGTTGTGTTCAAAATATTAGCAGTGTGTTTAAAAAAGTGAATGAAGCTCAAAATCCTTCTAATAGCTTCTATTTCCATACACACAAATGCATTTGGAACACTACACATTCTATTCCAAATCAAAACATAAAAGAAAAATATATCAAATTTGTGTTGTTCCTCTAAAAAAAATTGAAGAAAAGTGAAAATTTTACTGTTAACAAAATAGCAGTTTGAATTCTTCTTTACAAACTCAAACATTCACTATATAAACTGAAAAATGTTTGAAGATTTTGTTTTCCTTTGAATAACTTAACTATAGGGTTGAGCGAACCCGAACTGTAAAGTTCAGGTTCGTACCGAACTTTAAGATTTTTGGACCCCGGACCCAAACCCGAACTTTTCAGTAAAAGTTTGGGTTCGGGTTCAGTTCACTCTGCTCTGATTAGTGTAGGGATAGGATGCTGCTGCTGTGAGGGAGAGAATAGGACAGAATCTTTAATCTGAAGTGCTTGTTAACTCAGCGATCTACCTAGATTTTGTTTTGTGGGTGCAGTGCACAATCTTTTTACACTGCCCTGAGCCCAGTAACAGAGAAAACTAACTTTAATCCGTCTGTTAGTTAGGTGGGCTGCGGCGGCCATTTTATGCAAGTTCTGTGCACCAGTACAGCATATATGTATTTTTGACAGTCAAATAGAAGCTTGAAATACTGCAATTATATTCTGGGTTTAAAAAAATCACCCATTTTTGACAAGACCCTACATCTGTGGCCTTTGCAGCATTTGTCAGTGTGCAATTTAAGCTTTAAAGGGCTTCTGTCACCCCACTAAACATTATTATTATTTTTGGTTAGTTATAATCCCTATACTGCGATTTTTTCATACATACTGTAATTAATCATTTCGGTTCAGTAGATTATGTTAAAAACGTATTATTAAAATATGCAAATTACCTTGCTACCAGCAAGTAGGGCGGCTACTTGCTGGTAGCAGCCGCATCCTCCTATCCTAACGACGCCCCCTCCGCATGTTGATTGACAGGGCCAACGACGGGATCGTCCTCTGGCTGGTCCTGTCTGCTGTCAAGATCTCGCGCCTGCGCCGTAACGGTAGTCAGTCGGCGCAGGCGCACTGAGAGGAGGACGCTCGCTCTGCCGCTCCATCCTCAATGTGCCTGCGCCGATGACGTCATCAAGTACACCCGGAATAGATTTATTATTAATAATCGTTGGTGGTATAGTGTTAATAACTGTCATTTTTATAAAATTATTTATTCCCATTTCGTTTGTGGTTTTTGTGGCAGCATGCTTATTACGTACATACTTACCTGATTCGAGCATCCAGCGACGTCACCAGACTCTCCGCCTCCTTCCAGCGATGCCGGCGTCTTCTCTTCCGGGTGTACTTGATGACGTCATCGGCGCAGGCGCATTGAGGATGGAGCGGCCGAGCGAGCGTCCTCCTCTCAGTGCGCCTGCGCCGACTGACTACCGTTACGGCGCAGGCGCGAGATCTTGATAGCAGACAGGACCAGCCAGAGGACGATCCCGTCCGTTGGCCCTGTCAATCAACATGCGGAGGGGGCGTCTTTAGGATAGGAGGATGCGGCTGCTACCAGCAAGTAGCCGCCCTACTTGCTGGTAGCAAGGTAATTTGCATATTTTAAAAATACGTTTTTAACATAATCTACTGAACCGCAATGATTAATTACAGTATGTATGAAAAAATCGCAGTATAGGGATTATAACTAACCAAAAAAAATAAAAAATGTTTAGTGGGGTGACAGAAGCCCTTTAAATACTGCAATCTTTTTCTGGGTTTTAAAAAAGCACCCATTTTTGGCAATACCCTCCATCTGGGGCCTTTGCAGCATTTGTCAGTGTGTAATTTAAGCTTGAAATACTGCAATAATTTTCTGGGTTAAAAAAAAAACCTTTTTGGGCAAAATACAAAATTTTACAGCCCTTACTGCATCTGTCAGTGTGAAATACAAGCGTTATATACTGCTGTCATATTCTGTTATTAAAAAAACACCAATTTTGGGCAAAATCCTAATTTTGTGGCGTTTGCTGCATCTGTCATTGTTAAATACAAGCTTGAAATACAGCAATAATTTTCTGGGTTTAAAAATGCAGCCATTTTTGGCAACACCCGCTATCTGGGGCCTATGCAGCATTTGTCAGTGTGCAATTTAAGCTTTAAATACTGCAATAATTTTCTGGGTTTTAAAAAACACCCTTTTTGAGCAAAATACTAAATTTTACAGCCATTGCATCATCTGTCAGTGTGAAATGCAAGCGTTATATACTGCTGTCATATTCTGTTATTAAAAAAACACCCATTTTAGGGCAAAATCCTAATTTTGCAGCGTATGCTGCGTCTGTCATTGTTAAATACAAGCTTGAAATACAGCAATAATTTTTAAGATTTAAAGAAGCACCCATTTTTGGCAAAACCCTCCATCTGGGGCCTATGCAGCATTTGTCAGTGTGCAATTTAAGCTTGAAATACTGCAATAATTTTGGGGGTTTTAAAAAATACCTTTTTTGGGCAAAATACTAAATTTTACAGCCCTTGCTGCATCTGTCAGTGTGAAATATAGGCGTTATATACTGCTTTCATATTCTGTTATTAAAAAAAAAACATTTAGGGCAAAATCCTAATTTTGCGGCATTTGCTGAATCTGTCATTGTTAAATACAAGCTTGAAATACAGCAATAATTATCTGGGTTTAAAGAAGCACCCATTTTTGGCAATACCCTCCATCTGGGGCCTATGCAGCATTTGTCAGTGTGCAATTTTAGCTTGAAATACTGCAATAATTTTCTGGGTTTTAAAAAACACCAGATTTGGGCAAAATACAAAATTTTACAGCCCTTGCTGCATCTGTCAGTGTGAAATGCAAGCGTTATATACTGCTGTCATATTCTGTCATAAAAATATAAAAAAATACAAAATTTGCAGCCTTTGCTGCCTCTGTCAGTGTCAAATACATACGTTAGTTACTGCTGTTATATTCAGTTATTAAAAAAAAAAAAAAAACATTTTGGGAAAAATACTAAATTTGCAGCCTTTGCGGCATCTGTCAGTGTGAATTACATGCGTTACATACTGCTGTTATCTTCTGTTATAAAAAAAAAGCACCCATTTTGGGAAAAATACAAAATTTGCAGCCTTTGCAGCCTCTGTCAGTGTGAAATACAAGCGTTAGATACTGCTGTTATCTTCTGTTATTAAAAAAAACACCCATTTTGGGAAAAATACTCAATTTGCAGCCTTTTCTGCCTCTATCAGTGTGATATACACACGTTAGATACTGCTATCTTCTTTTATAAAAAAAAACACCAATTTTGGGAAAAATACTAAATTTGCAGCATCTGTTAGTGTGAAATATACGCGTTAGATACTGCTGTTATCTACTGCTATTATCTACTGTTATAAAAAAAACACTAAAAATACTAAATTTGCGGAGAATGAGGAGAGCGTCGAATAAGAGACGTGGCCCAGATTGTTGTGCTGCTGGTGGAGCTCTTGTTGCAGGGAGAGGACGTGGTCGATCTGTGCCAGCTACATGCACAAGTGAAACACCTTCCTCAGGTGCGAGTAGGTGACAGAACCTTCAGCGTTATTTGGTCGGGCCTAATGCGGCTCTACGAATGGTGAGGCCTGAACAAGTACAGGCGATAGTAGATTGGGTTGCTGACAGTGCCTCCAGTTCCTTCACATTGTCTCCCACCCTGTCTCCTGCTGAAAGATCAGAGTTCACACCTGCAGCCGATGTCCATCAGTCTTTCACCTCACCCCCTTGCAAATCAGCCAAGCAGTCTGAGCACCAAGTCATGCAGCAGTCTCTTCTGCTTTGTGATGACTCTACTAGTAGGGTTTCCCAGGGCCATCCACATAGCCCTGCCCCAGAAGTGGAAGAGATTGAGTGCACCGATGCCCAACCACTTATGTTTTGAAGATGAATACATGGGAAGACCTCCGCAGCACGTCTCGGATGATGACAAAACACAGGTGCCAACTGCTGTGACTTTCTGCAGTGTGCAGACTGACAAGGAGGGCAGGGGTGA
This sequence comes from Bufo bufo, assembly GCF_905171765.1. Classification (NCBI taxonomy): domain Eukaryota; kingdom Metazoa; phylum Chordata; class Amphibia; order Anura; family Bufonidae; genus Bufo; species Bufo bufo. The sequence goes on along the minus strand of NC_053395.1, from coordinate 123,320,210 downwards.
AGACTGGGTGGAAGATGATTTGGAGGACGACGAGGTCCTCGACCCCACATGGAATCAAGGTCATGCGAGTGACCTGTGTAGTTTGGAGGAAGAGGCGGTGGTCGCACAGAGGCACCAACACAGCAGAAGAGGGAGCAGGGTGCAAAAGCGGAGCGGCCGTCCCCTAGACAGTACGCCTGCTACTGCCCAACGCAGCAAGGGACCGAGCACACCAAAGCCAACTCCAAGGAGTTCCCTGGTGTGGCAGTTCTTCAGACAATGTGCTGACGACACGACACGAGTGGTTTGCAATCTGATCCTGAAGCGAGGCATAAACGTTCTCAACCTGAGCACAACCTGCATGACCAGGCATCTAAGTGCAAAGCACGAGCTGCAGTGGAGTAGACACCTCAAAAACCAAAAAAGGTCTCTGGCTCCTCCTGCTTCCTCTTCTGCTGCAGTCTCGACCTCTTCACCCATCTCCAGAGTGACAGTGCCACCTGTCACCCCGCAAACAGAGGATCTGCCAGCAACACCACCACCTGGGTTACCAAGCATCTCCACAATGTCCCACGGAAGCGTTCAGCTCTCCATCTCCCAAACACTGGAGCGGAAGAGGAAGTACCCACCCGCGATCCCTGGCCCTGAATGCCAGCATTTCAAAATTACTGGCGTTTGAAATGCTGTCATTCCGTCTGGTGGAGACGGAGAGTTTTAAAAGCCTTATGGTGGTGGCTGTCCCACAGTACGTTGTGCCCAGCCGCCACTACTTTTCCAGGTGAGCCATCCCTTCCATGCACAACCAAGTGGGCGACAAAATCAGGTGTGCACTGCGCAACGCCATCTGTAGCAAAGTCCACCTGACTACAGATACGTGGACCAGTAAGCACAGTCAGGGATATTATATCTTCCTAACAGCACACTGGGCAAATGCAGTGGCGGCTGGGCCTGAGGCAGATAGCAGTTTGGCGCATGTCCTTACACCACCGAAGATTGAAGGGCGCTTCAGTTTGCCTCCTGTTGCTTCCTCCTCCTACTCCGCTTCCTCATCTTCTACCGCCTCCTCATCCGGTCAGAGTAACACCTTCACCACCAAATTCAGCACAGCCAGGGGTAAATGACAGCAGGCAGTTTTAAAACTTATCTGTTTGGGGACAAACCCCACACCGCACAGGAGCTGTGGATGAGCATGGGACAACAGACCAATGAGTGGTTGGTGCCAGTGAGCCTCAAGCCCAGTCTGGTGGTATGCGATAATGGGCAAAATCTCGTTGCAGCTCTGGAACTAGCCGGTTTGACGCACATCCCTTGCCTGGCGCATGTGCTGAATTTGGTGGTGCAGAAATTCCTGAACAATTACCCCAATATGTCAGAGCTGGTGCAGAAAGTGCGGGCCGTCTGTGCGGGCTTTCGGCCTTCTCACCCTGCTGCTGCTCGCCTGTCAGCGCTGCAACGTAACTTCGGCCTTCCCGCTCACCGCCTCATATGCGACGTGCCCACAAGGTGGAACTCCAACTTGCACATGCTGGCCAAACTGTGCGAGCATCAGCAGGCGATAGTGGAGTTTCAGCTGCAGCACGCACGGGTGAGTCGCTCTGCGGAACAGCACCACTTCACCACAAATGACTGGGCCTCCATGCAAGACCTGTGTTCCTTGTTGCGCTGTTTCAAGTACTCCACCAACATGGTCAGTGCCGATGATGCCGTTCTCAGCATTACTATCCCAATTCTATGCCTCCTTGAAAAAACGCTTCTGGTGATGATGGAAGAGGATGTGGCACAGGAGGAGGAGGAAGAGGGATCATTTCATAGGGTTTACGGCCAGTCATTCATAAGTGGCTCCGAGGGTGGGTTCCTGCACCCACAAACACTAGGTACACAATTGTCCAGCCAGGGCACAGTTCTGGAGGATGATGAGGTGGAGGATGAGGAGGAGGAGGAACCATGTTCATAGCAGGGTGGCACCCAAACCAGCTCATGGCCATCACTGGTGCGTGGCTGGGGGGGGATACAGAGGACACAGACGATACACCTCCCACAGAGGACAGCTTGTCGTTGCCTCTGGGCAGCCTGGCACACATGACCGAATACATGCTGCAGTGTCTCCACAACGACCGCCGAGTTGCCCACATTTTAACTTGTGCTGATTACTGGGTGGCCACGCTGCTGGATCCCCGTTACAAGGACAACATACCATCCTTAATTCCGTCACTGGAGCGTGATCGTAAGATGTGCGAGCACAAGCGCACGCTGGTACACACAGTGGAAGCACAAGTCGAAGACAGAGGAGGAGGAAGAGGTCGCCAACTCAGCTGGGGCATCGCCAGCACCTCAGCAGGCAGGGTTAGCATGGCCGAAATGTGGAAAAGCTTTGTCAGCACGCCACAACAACCAGCACCACCAGTTCATATGGTGGAGCAGTATGTGTGCACATGCCTACACGTACTGAATGACAGGTCTGCCCCCTTCTACTGGGTTTCCAAATTGGGCACATGCTTGCCCTTTTCCACATACCTCAGCTTGCCCTTTATGCCTTGGAGGTGCTGGCCTGCCCTGCAGCCAGTGTATCATCTGAACGTGTGTTTAGCACGGCAGGGGGTGTTATCACAGACAAGCGCAGCCGCCTGACCACAGCCAATGTGGACAAGCTCACGTTCATTAAAATGAACCAGGCGTGGATCCCACAGGACTTGTCTGTACCTTGTGCAGAATAGACATGTATACCGGCCTTACCCAGCCACTGTTATACTACAGCGCAATTGCTCATTGTTGTATTTTTGATATTTTCCACTCTTTTGGGTGTACACTAATTTAAAAAAGAAAAAAAAGAAAAAAAAATTAAAACAAAAAACCAGTGTTGGCTACCTCGTCCTCCTCCACCGCCGCTTCCACCTACACCGCTACGTCCACCGCCTTCTCACCCTCCTACTTCATATGGACCTCCACCTCATACATCAAGATTATTATTTTTTATTTGTACATATTTTATTTTATTTTATGTAATTTCACAAATTTTTCAGTTACATTTTCTGGGTAAAATTCACCAATATTTTGCTGTGATATACCCCTACTCTACCTAGTAGACAGGTTAATAAATTTCATTAATCTTTCTGTTACATTGTCGGGTGACATTAAACAATTTTTGGCTGTGATAGACCCCTGCTCTACCTAGTTGACAGGTTCATACATTTCACAAATTTTTCTGTTACATTCTTGGATGACATTTTACCATTTTTGCTGTGAATAAACCCCTGCTCTGCATAGGTGACAGGGACCAAAATGTTTAAAAATCATCTGTTCCATTGGTGGGTGACATTAACACATTTCTGGCGATGAAAACCCCCTGCTCTGCATAGGTGACAGGGACTTAAATTTCTAAAATTCGTCTTTAATTGGCCCTTTCATTCGATACTTCTGCTTTAATACTTTACTTTGTCCCACATTTCAGCTTGATCACATTGCAGCCATTGACCTCCCTTGGATGTGGTCTCCCTTTCTCACGCTCCCTCTCCTGCGTGAAACCCTGATACGCTAACGGTGATCAACATGGTAGGCGCAGAAAAGAACATCGAAAGTTGATAGAGCAGATATCCAATTGGATTGTGGACATCACGGGGACGTGCGACATGGTGGAGCAGTATGTGTGCACACGCCTACACGTACTGACTGATGGGTCTGCCCCCATCAACTTCTGGTTCTACAAATTGGACATATGGCCTGAGCTTGCCCTTTATGCCTTGCAGGTGCTGGCCTGCCCTGCAGCAAGTGTATTGTCTGAACGTTTGTTTAGCACTGCTGAAGGGGGTTATATTTCCCAATGTTTTGGGGTGTACCTTAATTTAAACAAAAAAATTAATATAAATAAAACCAAAAAGCAGTTTAGGCTACCTCCTCATCCTCCACCGCCGCTTCCACCTACACCGCCACATCCACCGCCTCCTCACCCTCCTACTCCATATGGACCTTGTCCTCCAAGATCAAGATTATTATTTTTTATGTTATGTTTAGGTTATTTTTTTTATGTTATTTTAAGTAATTTCCCTATCCACATTTGTTTGCAGAGCACTTGCCATGCTCTTAGCCACATTTTGCTGCCATTTGCAGCCCTCTAGTCCTTTCCATGACTTTTTTACAGCCATTTTAGTGCTCAAAAGTTCGGGTCCCCATTGACTTCAATGGGGTTCGGGGTCAAGTTCGGGTCCCGAACTCAAACTTTTTTTTGAAGTTCCGCCGAACCCGTCGAACCCGAAGGGGGTCATTTATCAAACTGTTGTAAAGTAGAATAGGCTTAGTTGCCCATAGCAACCAATCAGATTCCTCCTTTAATTTTCCAAAGTAGCTGTTCAGAATGAAAGGTGGAATCAGTCAGTTCTTCTTTAGACCAGTTTGATAAATGACCCCCCTCAATGTTCGTCCAATTTAAGCTGCTGTCCTCAACTGTTGCCTTCTTTCTTTTGGACATATTAAGGGAATTATAATGCAGCTTCATATGATTTCTGTTTGTTAACTTCACCCAAACTTGTAAAATAATTGTCTTCAACACATATCACTAGAGATGGCCTTGCAGTTCGCCTGGTCGTTTCGGTGCGAACTTTGCGTGTTCGCGCTTCGCCGAACATGCGAACATATGGAGAAATTCGTGCCCGCCATATTCTTTTACATTGTGAAGAACTTTGACCCATGACACATCCATCAGGTGGTACAGGACAGCCAATTGAGACATTTCAGCACATGGACATACCCCCTACCTTATAAATAAACCTGATCTGGTCGCCATTTTACATTCAGTGTTTTGCCAGTGTAGGGAGAGGTTGCTGTGTGGAGCAGGGACAGGCTGTTAGGGACACCAAACGCTAGCTAATAGGTCCACAAAAGTCATTTTAAGGACTGGCATAGGTGTGCTATCGATAGGTGTGATACACAAAGGGGTGCGATATACTTATAATATACTTTTATAATGAGTCAAAAACACATAGATCTATATAGTGGTCACCTGGAAGTCAGGGGCCTAGGGGTTAGGGGCTTTTAATAGGGCCATTTTTATATAGGGTAAGGTTCCGGACGGGGTCGCTCTTATCAGGGCGGGTGGTCTGTGGTTAGGCTATCAGGGCCAGAATATCACCCCCCCCTGTAGGGCAACATCAAGGACAGTTCTTTGCCCACCCTGTCCTTCAATACCACCATCATCTAGCCCAGGGATGGATGTTTTTTTTGCTTTCCCTCCTGGATTCATCCATGTGCACTGGAACCCCCAGGATTGTGGTAGGACATATGATTTCTGATTTGGTGCCGCCGAGCACCTGATTTAGTGCCGCCGAGCACTTGTTATTGCCTACCACATCTATGCTTTTTGCTTAACTTTAATAATTAAATTTATTTTTATTTTGAGGGATATCTTTTCCATTCATACGTCTGCAAAATGGGTACGATTTTGCGGAACGGATGCAGACCCATTCATTTTCAATGGGTCCGGAATGTGCTGTCCACATCCGCATTTGCGGATCCGCACTTCCGCATCTGTGCTTCCAAAAAAATAGAACATGTCCTATTCTTGTCCGCAATTGCAGACAAGATTAGGCATTTTCTATTATAGTGCCGGCGATGTGTGGTCCACAAATTGCGGAATGCACATTGCCGGTGTCCGTGTTTTGCGGATCCGCAAATTACTTACGGACGTGTGAATGGACCCTCATTTTAAAATTAAAGGTTACATTTTATCTTCATGTATATTCTAATGGATTGCCTTCCTTGTACAATGTTATAATATATTTTCTATGTTAGAAAGTATATTATAGTGCATTTGTATTGTGCGGCAGTTGTGTGCGGTTCTGCTGCGATACTGCAGGTATATAGAGGGACAAGCATTATTGAAACAAATAATTTCTACTGGTGTGATATACCAGTAGTCCCCCAAAAAAACAGATTGAAGCGGGGTGTTATATACCAATATACTTTCTTTATAGTGCATTTGGGTACTGTATAGTGCATTTGCACATGCGCGTATGCGAAAATTATATTGCCGATATTTTGCATAAAAATATTTTTTTTTATGGAGATCGCAAATTCGAATATTACATCTGGTATGCCACTGTCCATGTTGTGGGACTATTTGTGCACTTCTAGTAATTATTTCTTGGCTGCAAATATGAGCTAAAGGTTTTTCAGGTTCGCCTGCCATTAAAATGAATGGGACCCGCTGCAAACTTGCGGTTCGCGAACATTTGATCGAGTTCTCGCGTTCGTGAACCGTCCCGGCAGATGTTCGTCCATCACTACATATCACATTCTATTTCTATACTTACTAGTTGTGATGAAAGAATCGAAGTCAAATGAATTGACTTTGATCCGAATTTCAGGAAAAATTCAATTCAATGTGAAGCGGAATTTCCTTGTGCTTAGTGGTAAATAATAAATTTTCCCTGAAATGGCGGAAAAAGACCCGTACTCACCTCATCCATTTGCGCGCGAAGTGGCAGCTGCGGCCATCTACAGCATGTAAAATATCTCGCCTAGTGACGTATGATCACATCACCGCGTGAGATTTTGCGTGGTGTCTTGAATCTAGAGGGCCACGGCGGCCTCTACACGATCAAATGGATAAGGTGAGTATTTTTATTTTTTACTGGATTAACCTCTGAAAGCCCTAAATGTTAATGTTAGATGCCGCAATCAGCAATGAGTGTGTCATCTGAGGGGTTCAATCATGTGTGGCGGCACGATCACCTTTTCCGCATCATTGTGCCTGTTACATACAAAGAAATGTGCTTCGTGATGAAGTAATTCGTTACAAAGCGAATTTCTTTGTGAAATTCGTCAAAGCAGCCGAATCTAATTTTGATAACTTCGCTTAAGATTACTTACTAGAATACATGCATTTGTTCTAAGTGAAAGATAAGCCAGAGATGGCCAGATTCTGACTGGATGCTACTTATCTAATTAGCACCTAACAATAAGACCCAATACAATACGTTAATAAAATATCAAATACTAGCAATGTGCAAAATATATGAATCCCATATCAATAATAAATAAAGGCACAATACAAAGGTGAAATAAAAATAATTAATACAGACCAATAAGGAAATATTACATACTGGTAATAGGCAAAAATACGAATCCAATATCAATAAAATTAATACAATGGGGAAGTGAAAAAAATGAATACAGACCATTATGCAGCTCCACCACAATGTACATTTTGCCTAAAGCTTCCCCCAAGAAGCTATAGGTGAAATGTATGTTGGGGTGATGTATTTTTATGATAAAGCACCATTCATTCCATTGCACTGTACATGAAAAGCATAAACAAGATGAGTTACAGACTGGTACAGAAGGAGAGCGGGCCCTGCCCGTGAGGGCTTACAATCAACAAGGTATGAAGGAAGGACACAGTAGATGAGGGTAAAGCTGGTCATGGCGGTATAGCAGCAGCAGGGTCACTGGTTGTAGGCTTATCTGAAGAGTAAAGATGTCCAGAACTATTCGCCGGCGAACAGTTCCCGGTGAACATCGATTGTTCCCGTTCGCCGCCTATACGTCCTCATTGAGCAAACTTTGACCCTGTACCTCACAGTCAGCAGACACATTACAGCCAATCAGCAGCAGACCCTCCCTCCCAGACCCTCCCACCTCCTATCAAAAAGCAAGGACCGCATCCATCTTAGATTCATTCGGAAGCTGCAGTGTTAGTGAGAGCAGGGACAGTGCAGCTGCTGCTGATTTAATAGGGAAATCGTTAGCTAGGCCAGTGTTCTGTGTCCACTCCAGTCCTCAAAGACTCATCTGATCCGCTGTAAGGACAGCGTCCTGACAGCACCCCAAAAAGCCCTTTTTAGGGCTAGTACATCAGTCTGCTTTTTCTTTTTTCACTGTAATCTAATTGCAGTTGCCTGCCAGCGTGTGTGTCAGGCCCACAGCGTGTACTGTGCCCAGTACTGCCAGTGCCCACCACTCATATCTGGTGTCACAGTAGCTTGCATTTAAAAAACAACAACAATTTTTTCACTGTAATATAATTGCAGTTGCCTGCAAGCGTGTGTGTCAGGCCCACAGCGTGTACTGTGCCCACTACTGCCAGTGCCCAGTTGCACCACTCATATCTGGTGTCACAGTAGCTTGCATTTAAAAAAATAAAACAATTTTTTCACTGTAATATAATTGCAGTTGCCTGCAAGCGTGTGTGTCAGGCCCACAGCGTGTACTGTGCCCACTACTGCCAGTGCCCAGTTGCACCACTCATATCTGGTGTCACAGTAGCTTGCATTTAAAAAAATAAATAAAAAATTTCACTGTAATATAATTGCAGTTGCCTGCAAGCGTGTGTGTCAGGCGCACAGCGTGTACGGTGCCCACTACTGCCAGTGCCCAGTTGCACCACTCATATCTGCTGTCACAGTAGCTTGCACGCATAGTACAACTAATTGAAAAAACAATGACAGGCAGAGGCAGGCCACCCCGAAGGGGCCGTCGTGGTCGTGGTGCTGTGATTTCCTTTGGCCCTAGAATAATGCCCAGTGTTCAGAGGCCACGTACCCTGAACTCGAAAAGTTCTGAGGACATAGTTGACTGGCTAACACAGGACACCCAATCTTCTACGGCTAACACAGGACACCCAATCTTCTACAGCTTCCGCTCGGAACCTTGCCGCACCATCCTCCTCCAGCTCAGCTTCGGGCACCTCTCAAGTTACCACTCGCCCGCCTGCCGCCACCACCAACACTAGCACCACAGCTGCTTCACTTGATCTGTCAGAGGAGTTATTTACACATCAGTTGGAAGAAATGAGTGATGCAAAACCATTATTGCCAGAGGATGTAGATAATAGGGATATGTCTCAGTCAGGCAGCATTACACACATGGACGTACGGTGTGATGATGATGATGTTGTACCCGCTGCTGCTTCCTTTGCTGAGTTGTCAGATACAAGTGAAGCGGTTGATGATGACGATGTGTCTGTGGATGTCACGTGGGTACCCGCTAGAAGAGAAGAACAGGGGGAAAGTTCAGATGGGGAGACAGAGAGGAGGAGGAGACGAGTTGGAAGCAGGGGGAGGTCGTCGCAAGGAGCTAGTGGCACAGTCAGACAGCATGTGTCGGCACCCGGGGTCAGCCAGACAGCACGCCAATTAACGCATGCTGTTGCCACCAACAGAATTCCGTCATTGCAAAGCTCAGTAGTGTTGCATTTTCTTTGTGTGTCTGCCTCTGATAACAGCGATGCCATTTGCAACCTGTGACAAAAGAAACTGAGTCGTGGGAAGTCCAACACCCACCTAGGTACAACTGCTTTGCGAAGGCACATGATCTCGCATCACAAACGCCTATTGGATCAACACATGATGAGTACAAGCACCACACAAACTCAAAGCCACCATCCTCCTCCTGGTCCAGCATCTTCAGCCACGTAAACCACTGCTGTCCTCCTTGCCCCCTCTCAACCATCCGCTCATCTGCCCACAGTCAGGTGTCTGTCAAGGAAATGTTTGAGCGTAAGAAGCCAATGTCACAGAGTCACCCCCTTGCCTGGCGTTTGACAGCTGGCTTGTCGGAACTCTTAGCCTGCCAGCTTTTACCATACAAGCTGGTGGAGTCTGAGGCCTTCAAAAAATTTGTAGCTATTGGGACACCGCAGTGGAAGGTACCCGGCCGAAATTTTTTTTCACAAAAGGCAATCCCCAACCTGTACTCTATTGTGGAAAAGGAAGTCATGGCATGTCTGGCACACAGTGTTGGGGCAAGGGTCCATCTGACCACTGATACCTGGTCTGCAAAGCACGGTCAGGGCAGGTATATAACGTACACTGCGCATTGGGTAAACCTGCTGATGGCTGCCAAGCATGGAATGCGTGGCTCTGCAGAGGAGTTGGTGACACCGCCAAGAGTTGCAGGCAGGCCTGCTGCCACCTCCTCTACTCCTCCTACTCCATCCTCTTCGCTAACCTCCTCGGCTGAGTCCTCTTCTACTGCTGCGTCTTGCTCCACATCAACTGCACACCCCCAGCTCCCCAGGGGCTATTCCACATCCCGGATACGACAGTGTCACGCCGTCTTGGGGTTGACTTGCCTGAAAGCAGAGAGTCACACCGGACAAGCACTCCTGTCCACCCTCAACGCACAGGTGGATCAGTGGCTGACTCCGCACCAACTGGAGATCGGCAAAGTGGTGTGTGACAATGGAAGCAATTTGTTGGCGGCGTTGAATTTGGGCAAATTGACACATGTGCCGGGCATGGCACATGTGTTGAATCTGATCGTACAACGCTTTGTGCATAAGTACCCAGGCTTACAGGACGTCCTCAAGCAGGCCAGGAAGGTGTGTGGCCATTTCAGGTGTTCCTACACGGCCATGGCGTACTTTTCAGATATTCAGCGGCGAAACAACATGCCAGTGAGGCGCTTGATTTGCGACAGCCCGACACGTTGGAAACAACACTCCTAATGTTCGACCGCCCGCTCCAACAAGAAAAAGCCATTGAGTATTTGTATGACCGGGGTGCTAATACAGCCTCTGCGGAGCTGGGTATTTTTTTGCCACGTTGCTGGACGCTCATGCGCAATGCCTGTAGGCTCATGCGTCCTTTTGAGGAGGTGACAAACCTAGTCAGTTGCACCGAAGGCACCATCAGCGACATCATCCCATTTGTTTTCTTCCTGGAGAGTGCCCTGCGAAGAGTGCTGGATCAGGCCATAGATGAGCGTGAAGAGGAAGAGGAAGAGTTGTGGTCACCATCACCACCAGAAACAGCCTTATCAGCATCGCTGATAGTCAGAGGAGGAATGTGGCTTTGAGGAGGAGGAAGACCAACCACAGCAGGCATCCCAGGGTGCTCGTTGTCACCTAAATGGTACCCGTGGTGTTGTACGTGGCTGGGGGGAAGAACAGACCTTCAATGAGATCAGTGAGGACGAGGAACGGGAAATGAGTAGCTCGGCATCCAACCTTGTGCAAATGGGGTCTTTCATGCTGTCATGCCTGTTGAGGGACCCTCGTATAAAAAGGCTGAAGGAAAACGACCTGTACTAGGTGGCCACGCTACTAGACCCCCGGTATAAGCAGAAAGTGACTGAAATGTTACCGAATTACCGGAAGTCTGAAAGGATGCAGCAGTCCCAAAACAAGTTAAAAAGTATGCTTTACACAGCATATACGGGTGATGTCACAGCACAACGGGAATCTAACAGGGGAAGAGGTGAAAGTAATCCTCCTCCTACCCCGACCACGCCGGCAAGGACAGGACGCTTTACAGATGTGTTGTTGATGGAGGACATGCAGAGCTTTTTAAGTCCTACGCATCGCCACAGCCCTTCGGGGTCCACCCTCAGAGAACGACTCGACCGACAGGTAGCAGACTACCTCGCCTTAACTGCAGATATCGACACTCTGAGGAGCGATGAACCCCTTGACTACTGGGCCTGAGGCCTGAGCTATCCCAATTTTCGATAGAACTTCTGGCCTGCCCCACTTCAAGTGTCCTGTCAGAAAGGACCTTCAACGCAGCAGGAGGTATTGTCACTGAGAAGAGAAGTCGCCTAGGTCAAAAAAGTCTAGATTACCTCACCTTTATTAAGATGAATGAGGCATGGATCCCAAAGGGACTGACAGTGGGGGATGCATTTGACTAAAATGACTTGCATGACTTCTCCGCCACCAACTAGGGTTCAAGCCGCAATGTTTTAGTGCACTTTCTGCCTGGAAAACATAGCGGCTGCAACAATACCTAATTTTTCAGGCATGTGTACATGCCTAATTTTTCTGGCCTCTGGTGCTGCACTGTGGCTGCAAAAACAAAACAAAACAAAAGGCACATACATGTGTCAATTCCCCTTCGTGATCGTTACCTTGTTGTGGTGAAGGGGCATGCGTATCACAATGAAGCGATCACCTCTATGAGTGTGTTGGCAATGGCAATGTTGGCACACCCCAGATGAGATAAGGTCGTTGCTTCATTGTGAACAGACCAAAAGTGATCGGCTGGATAATTTTGCATAGAAAAAACATTAATTTTCTTTGTGATCATCTAAGGTGATCATTAAAGCCTACTAGGCCAACAATGGGCCCACACTGCAGAATCATTGTTTTCTAGGTCACTTAACTGTCACTGAACTACCTCAGCACGACCATAGGTTTTGAAAAACCGTTATCGACTGCAATCTCCCAAACGTGCGCACGAGCACAGTCATCACTACACCAAGATTGACGCATAGAGGAATAAAATTTATGTCATGAGTGTGTCAACTATTGACAACTCTTTGCGGTTGTCTAAACTCTATTCCATACACGTCCCCTGATAGGGGACGTAACAGGGATTAAACTGATAGGAATAGTACTACTTAACATACCACTCATATCGGGTAGCATAGTACATTGCATGGCGCACGCGCAGTTCCCTAAATTGGAAATAAGAGGACCAACCAAGCATCTTTTTCCATCTCCCGGTTCCTAAAATCTATTCCATACACGTCCCCTGATAAGGGACGTAACAGGGATTAAACTGATAGGAATAGTACTACTTAACATACCACTCATATCGGGTAGCACAGTACATTGCACGGCGCACGCGCAGTGCCCCAAATTGGAAGTAAGAGGACCGACCAAGCATCTTTTTCCATCTCCCGGTTCCTAAAATCTATTCCATACACCGGCCCCAGATAGGGGACGTAACAGGAATTAAACTGATAGGAATAGTACTACTTAACATACCACTCATATCGGGTAGCACAGTACATTGCATGGCGCACGCGCAGTGCCCCAAATTGGAAGTAAGAGGACCGACCAAGCATCTTTTTCCATCTCCTGGTTCCTAAAATCTATTCCATACACCGGCCCCTGATAGGGGACGTAACAGGGATTAAACTAATAGGAATAGTACTACTTAACATACCAGTCATATCGGGTAACACAGTACATTGCACGGCGCATGCGCCGTGCCCCAAATTGTAAGTAAGAGGACCAACCAAGCATCTTTTTCCATCTCCCAGTTCCTAAAATCTATTCCATACACCGGCCCCTGATAGGGGACGTAGCAGGAATTAAACTGATAGGAATAGTACTACTTAACATACCACTTATATCGGGTAGCACAGTACATTGCACGGCGCATGCGCAGTGCCCCAAATTGGAAGTAAGAAGGACCGACAAAGCATCTTTTTCCATCTCCCGGTTCCTAAAATCTATTCCATACACCGGCCCCAGATAGGGGACGTAACAGGAATTAAACTGATAGCAATAGTACTACTTAACATACCACTTATATCGGGTAGCACAGTACATTGAACGGCGCATGCACAATGCCCCAAATTGGAAGTAAGAGGACCGACCAAGCATCTTTTTCCATCTCCCGGTTCCTAAAATCTATTCCATACACCACACCGGCCCCTGATAGGGGACAAAACAGAGATTAAACTGGTAAGAACAGATTTCTTTCATTTAAAAAAAAGAGGACAGCCTCTGCGAAGCTGGGTATTTTTTGGCCGCGTTACTGAACGCTCATTCACAATGGCTGTAGGCTCATGCGTCCTTTTGTGGAGGTGACTGTCATGGTCTTACCTTCTTGCTGTTCTCCCTCGTTTGACATGTGCTGGCGGCCATCTTGGTTTCTGGGGTTCTTGTAGCCTTCCACCCCGCGGCTCCTCCTTCCCACTGGGAGGAGCTGGATGCCTAGCTCATATATATAGGAGGTCTGTGGCGTCAGTTCCTTGCTTGGTCCTCCTGTGTTCACATGCTTCTAAGACTGCTGCTGCTTCTGGTTCCTAATCCTGGCTTCGTCTGACTTCCCTGCTGGTTCCTGATCCTGGCTTCGTCTGACTACCCTGCTGGTTCCTGATCCTGGCTTCGTCTGACTACCCTGCTGGTTCCTGATCCTGGCTTCGTCTGACTACCCTTCCGGTTTCCTGACCTCTGGCTACGCAAAGACTCTGCTTCGGTTTCACCATCCGTTTGGACTTTTGCTTTATAGCTTGATTTGCAATAAAGCCTTCTTATTTTCACTTATCTCTTGTTGTACGTCTGGTTCATGGTTCCGTGACATTAGGACCAAGCCATGAATTCTGACGGTACAGGGCCATCCTCGCTACCCACGCTGGTTGCCAGACTTGATCAGCAGGATCACCTGTTGGGTCGGTTCGCTGTGGCGTTGCAAACCCTGCTTGAACGCACGGCTCATTTCGCTCCTACTGCCGCTCCGGTTGTTGCGCCAGAGTCTACCCCGACACCTGTTGTTGCGCCTGCGGTGTTTCGGGGTATGTCCGGTTCTGCCCCTCTTCCACAGCGCTTTGGGGGAGAGCCAACTCAGTGCCGAGGTTTCCTTAACCAGGTGGGCATTTATTTCGAGTTGCTGCCACATGCCTTTCCCCCTGAGAGATCAAAGGTGGGCTTCTTGATCTCGCTGCTCGCAGACAAGGCCTTGGCCTGGGCCAGCCCTTTATGGGAGAACAACGATCCGGTGGTTGCCGAGTTTTCCGGTTTCATTGCTTCTCTTCGGAAGGTATTCGATGTGCCGGCTCGTGCTGCCTCTGCTGCGAAGCTCCTTATGTCCATCAGACAGGGTTCACGATCCGTAGCCGAATACGCCATTGAGTTTCGTACCCTGGCAGCAGAGGTGGGCTGGAATAATGAGGCTCTGGTCGCTGCTTTCTCTCATGGTCTCTCGGATGCCTTGAAGGATGAGGTTGCAGCTAAGGACCTACCAGTGGAGCTCGAGGCTCTTATTTCTTTCCTGATTTTGATTGACACCAGACTCAGGGAGAGACCTTCCTTTAAGGAGAGCCTGCGGAGGTCTTCTAACAGATTGGCGCCTACGTTTGCTATCCCACCCGTGCCTCCCTCTCCTCCCACGCCTCCTGGGGATGACTTGTCTGGGGGTGAACCCATGCAGCTGGGGTTTGCTCGCCTGTCCGAGGGGGAGAGGGCACTCCGGAGACGCGAGGGCCGATGCATGTACTGTGGTCTCGGTGGGCATTTTCGGTTGGCATGTCCGAACCGTCCGGGAAAACGCTCGTACCTGAGATCCTGTCGGGGGCAGATCTTGGGTGGAGTCTCCTCGTCCCCGGTTTCCCGTGTTGACAAACCACTGATCACTGTTGTCCTCTCCTGGGTCGGGGGCTCGGTGACGACCCAGGCGTTGGTGGACTCTGGTGCTGGTGGTTTGTTCATTGATAGTATGTTCGCTGCCGCCAATTCCATTCCTCTGCAAGCTCGAGGTTCCCCACTGGCTCTTGAGGCGATAGACGGCAGACCCCTTCTGCCGCCACACGTGACTCATGAGACCCTTCCAGTGGGGATAGCCATTGGTGCCGTTCACAGAGAGTCGGTCTGCCTCCAGGTTATTTCGTCTCCACACTACTCGGTGGTCTTGGGGTACCCCTGGCTCCAGAAGCATAATCCGACTTTCGATTGGAGATCGGCCGAGATCCTCTCGTGGTCACCGCAGTGTGGGGCTAGTTGCATCCATGGGCCTGCCAAGTTGCTGTGTACTTCCTCGGACTCTCTGTTGCCTCCTGAATACGAGGAGTACCGGGATGTATTCGATAAGGTGCGTGCGGTTGCCCTACCTCCGCACCGCCCATACGATTGTGCCATAGAGTTACAATCTGGTGCCGTTCCTCCCCGTGGCAAGGTCTATCCACTGTCGGTAGCGGAGAATGAGGCCATGGAGGAGTACGTGAGGGAGGCGCTTTCACGCGGACACATTCGCATATACTCGTCCCCGGCAGGGGCTGGATTTTTCTTTGTGAAAAAGAAGGGCGGTGAGTTGAGGCCTTGCATCGATTACAGGGGTCTCAATCGCATCACGATCAAGAACGCTTACCCGATACCCTTGATTTCCGAGCTGTTCGATCGCCTTAAAGGGGCCACGGTCTTTACCAAACTCGACCTGAGGGCGGCATATAACCTGGTAAGGATCAAGGCGGGCGATGAGTGGAAGACCGCGTTTAACACCAGGACCGGTCATTATGAATCCTTGGTTATGCCCTTTGGGTTGTGCAATGCGCCCGCAGTCTTTCAGGAATTCATCAACGATGTTTTCCGTGACCTGTTGCAGCAGTGTGTGGTGGTCTATTTGGATGACATCTTGGTATATTCTGAATCCATGGAGGCTCACATTCTGGATGTCAGACGAGTGTTGCAACGGTTACGAGAGAACAAGCTGTTCGGTAAGCTTGAGAAATGCGAATTTCACCGATCCCAGGTAACCTTCTTAGGGTACATCATTTCCGCTGAGGGGTTCTCCATGGATCCTGAGAAGGTTTCGGCTGTCTTACAGTGGCCCCAGCCCAGTGGTCTTCGTTCCCTGCAGCGCTTTTTGGGCTTCGCCAATTATTATCGGAAGTTCATCAGGGACTTTTCCATGCTGGCCAAGCCTCTCACGGATCTGACCAGGAAGGGCAGTAATTCCCAGGTCTGGCCGCTCGAGGCCATCCGAGCTTTTGAGACCCTAAAATCCGCCTTTGTGTCGGCTCCCATTCTGTCGCATCCCAACCCTGGGTTGCCCTTTGTCCTCGAGGTGGACGCGTCTGAGACGGGAGTAGGCGCCCCTCTGTCTCAGCGTAGAACACCAGAGGGTCCTCTGCTTCCTTGTGGGTTTTACTCCCGGAAACTGTCTCCCGCGGAGTGCAACTATCAGATTGGTGACAGGGAGTTATTGGCCATCGTGCAGGCCCTTAAAGAATGGAGGCACTTGCTCGAGGGTTCGGTGGTTCCGGTTCTCATCCTGATGGACCACAAGAATCTGACCTACCTTTCTGAGGCCAAGAGATTGACACCACGTCAGGCCAGATGGGCTCTGTTCTTGTCACGTTTTAATTACGTGGTCTCCTACCTACCCGGTTCCAAGAACATCAGGGCGGATGCCTTATCACGGCAGTACTCCGAGCTGTCCATGGAGTAGTCGATTCCGACCTCGGTCATACCTCCGAATCAGATCTTGGCCGCCATTCGCACCAGCCTGACCTCTCCTCTGGGTGAGCAGATTTTGGCGGCTCAATCTGGTGCTCCCTCTGGGAGACCCAACGGCAGATGTTTTGTGCCTGAGGAGTTGCGCACTCGGTTGTTGCGAACCTACCATAACTCCAAGACCGCGGGGCATCCTGGAAAGAATCAGCTGTCCTGGGCTGTTTCACGTCTGTTCTGGTGGCCTTCCCTACGTTCCGACATCGCCGCATATGTAGCGGCATGCTCCGTTTGTGCCCAGAGTAAGTCCCCTCGGCACCTTCCGTTGGGGCTTCTGCAACCCATAGCTACCGGGGAGCGCCCATGGTCACACCTGGGGATGGATTTCATTGTGGACCTCCCTGCATCCCGAGGCCATACGGTCATTCTCATGATTGTGGATCGGTTTTCCAAAATGTGCCACTGTGTTCCTCTCAAGAAGTTACCCTCTGCACAAGAGTTGGCCACGATTTTTGCCAGGCAGGTCTTCCGGTTGCACGGTTTGCCCAAGGAGATCGTGTCGGATCGGGGGAGTCAGTTTGTGTCCAGGTTCTGGCGCGCCTTTTGCTCCCAGTTGGGGATTCATCTCTCCTTCTCCTCGGCCTACCACCCTCAGTCCAATGGGGCCGCAGAACGATCCAATCAGGCCTTGGAGCAATTCCTTCGTTGCTATGTCTCCGATCACCAAGACAATTGGGTTGACCTCCTGCCTTGGGCTGAGTTTGCCAGGAACACGGCGGTGAACTCTTCCTCTGGGACGTCTCCCTTCTTGGCCAATTATGGGTTCCAACCTGCCGTCTTACCGGAGGTATTCTCTCCCCAGGATATTCCTGCTGTGGAGGATCACCTTTCCGTCCTACGTGCTTCTTGGGTACAGATCCAGAGGTCCCTTGAGGTCTCTGCGCAGCGCCAGAAACTCCAGGCTGATCACAGACGAGCGCCTGCTCCTTCCTACCAGGTCGGAGACCGTGTATGGTTGTCCACCCGCAACCTCAACCTTCGAGTGCCCACTCCCAAGCTGGCTCCTCGCTTTGTTGGTCCCTTCCGAGTGCTTCGCAGGGTAAACCCGGTAGCCTATGCCCTTGCGCTTCCTCCTGGTATGCGGATCTCCAACGTGTTTCATGTCTCCCTGTTGAAGCCACTGGTGTGTAATCGTTTCACTTCCTCGGTTCCTCGACCTCGTCCGGTCCAAGTGGGCAATCGTGAGGAGTATGAGGTGAGCAATATCCTGGACTCACGCCTGGTCCGCGGTCAGGTGCAGTTTTTGGTCCATTGGCGTGGTTATGGTCCAGAGGAGCGTTCCTGGGTTCCCTCCGCAGATGTCCATGCTCCTGCCTTGCTCCGAGCCTTCCACGCACGCTTCCCTCAGAAACCGTTTTTTGCTCCGCGGAGGAGGGGCCCTTGAGGGGGAGGTACTGTCATGGTCTTACCTTCTTGCTGTTCTCCCTCGTTTGACATGTGCTGGCGGCCATCTTGGTTTCTGGGGTTCTTGTAGCCTTCCACCCCGCGGCTCCTCCTTCCCACTGGGAGGAGCTGGATGCCTAGCTCATATATATAGGAGGTCTGTGGCGTCAGTTCCTTGCTTCGTCCTCCTGTGTTCACATGCTTCTAAGACTGCTGCTGCTTCTGGTTCCTAATCCTGGCTTCGTCTGACTTCCCTGCTGGTTCCTGATCCTGGCTTCGTCTGACTTCCCTGCTGGTTCCTGATCCTGGCTTCGTCTGACTACCCTGCTGGTTCCTGATCCTGGCTTCGTCTGACTACCCTGCTGGTTCCTGATCCTGGCTTCGTCTGACTACCCTGCTGGTTCCTGATCCTGGCTTCGTCTGACTACCCTTCCGGTTTCCTGACCTCTGGCTACGCAAAGACTCTGCTTCGGTTTCACCATCCGTTTGGACTTTTGCTTTATAGCTTGATTTGCAATAAAGCCTTCTTATTTTCACTTATCTCTTGTTGTACGTCTGGTTCATGGTTCCGTGACAGTGACAAACCTGGTCAGTCAAACCCAAGGCAACATCATCGACCTCATCCCATATGCGTTTTTTCTGGAGCGTGCCCTGCAAAGAGTGCTGGATCAGGCAGTAGATGAGCATGAAGAGAAAGAGTTGTGGTCACCATCACCACCTGAAGCAGCCTTGTCGTCGTCTATTGCTGGACCTGCGGCAACGCAGAGAGAGGAGTCTGAAGAAGAGGAGGAAGGTGGCTTTGAGGAGGTGAAAGACCAACCACAGCAGGTGTCCCAGGGGGTTTGTTGTCACCTTTCGGGGACCCTTGGTGTTGTACGTGGCTAGGTGGAGGAAGAGACCTTCAATGACGTCAGTGAGGACAAGGAACGGGACATGGCTAGCTTGGTATCCAACCTTGTGCAAATGGGGAGTTTGTGGTTGTGCAAATGGACTGTTTGCGGTTGTTTGCGGTGCATTAAACGGGGAGTTTGGTCTGTCATAGTTTGGTCTGTCACTGTGAAGCGGGCGTAACCCTTACACTACCTGATCGATACAACATCATACCTGATGTTTTAAAGCACGTTATTCCAAACAATTTAGGAATGTTAGGTGATTTATGCCCTTTATGGATTAAAACCCGACTCTGCGTCAACTACGTAATTTTCCATGGGAGTTTTGCCATGGATCCCCCTCTGGCATGCCACAGTCCAGGTGTTAGTCCCCTTGAAACAACTTTTCCATCACTATTGTGGCCAGAAAGAGTCCCTGTGGGTTTTAAAATTCGCCTGCCTATTGAAGTCTTTGGCGGTTCGCCCGGTTCGCCCGTTCGCGAACATTTGCGGAAATTCTAATTTTATGTTCGCGACATCTCTACTGAAGAGGTGGGTTTTGAGGTTTGTTTTGAAGAATTCCACTGTATGGGGAGAGTCTGAAATGTTGGGGTAGAGAGTTCCAGAATGTGGGAGATGCATGGGAGAAATCTTGGAGGCGATTGTGGTAAGAGGTGATAAGAGGAGAGAAGGAGGTCTTGTGAGGATCAGAGATTACGTGTGGGGATGTATCGGGAAAGTATGGAGGGGACAGAATTTTGAACTGAATTCACTGGGCAATGGGGAGCCAATGAAGGGATTGGCAGAGGGAAGAGGCAGAGGAGTAATGGGGTGAGAGGTGGATTAGTCGGGCAGCAGAGTTGAGGATAGATTGGAGGGGTCCAAGAGTGCTAGATGGAAGGCCACAAAAGAGTATGTTGCAGTAATCTAGGCGGGAGATGATAAATTGTGCCTTCATTTATTACGATATAGGATTCATATACAGTATATGCACATTGTCAGTATTGTCATATAGGCTACTCAAAAAGCTAGAGATATTTGGCTTCTTGGTGAAATTTATGGAAAACTGAAAAAGTTCAGTGATATTATATCATGAAAGTAGCGCATTTAAGTACTGTAGAAGTATGCAATGGTGATTTCCTCATCTCAAACAATTTATTGAAACAAAATCCAAAAACAGTGGTGGGTATACCCCAACAATGTCTCAATAACTTGTCATGTGGCCTTGAGCATTAATTACAGCTTGACAACGAGGCTTCACTCATGCTGTTCACAAGTCGACTTATTGTCTGCTGAGGCAATGCATCCCACTCTTCTTGAAGGGCGGCCCTCAGGTCATTGAGGTTCTGGGGTACAGAGTTACGGGCCTCTGAATGGCCACTCAGCTGTTCCCGTAGGTTTTCAATGGGATTAAGGTCTGGAGAAAGTGCAGGCCACTCCATTTGAGGTACCCCAGTCACCAGCAGCCGTTCCCTAATGATGTGACCTCAATGAGCTGCAGCATTGTCGTCCATGAAGATGAAAATAGACCTGTGTTAATTGAACCAGGGAATTTATTGGGCGATTCATGGATTTTGCCTTTAAGCTCATTATTAAAGAACAGCAAGTTGTGCACAAAGTACTGAAACATTGAACAGTTAGACATGTGCATTCAAAAGTTTAGAGAAGGTCACATTAAGTTCATGTGTAAAGGTTAGAGTGCATTTTAGGTTCATTCTGAAATTTCACCCACAAACCAAATATCCCTAACTTTCTGTGAGTAGTGTATGTGTGATTTGTGTACTTTAGTCATTATATGACTATTTATCCTCTAGTACCTCTGTTTGCCACTTAGTGGTGTTAATAAATTTGTGATTGCCACTTTTTTTAAACTATTTTTTCAATAGATAATATTACCATAAAAACATAAGAGGTATATCATCCAGTGACATACTACAATAAAGAATAGAATACCTTGTGTTAAGGTACCTTTACACAAGCGGATTATTGTGCCAATTCTTGTTCAATCGTGCGAAACTGCACAATTATCGTGCCGTGGAAAAGCAGTAAATGAGCAATCTACTAGCGACAGTCAGTAGAATTCTTTGTGTAAACAACAATCGTTTAACCCTTTCAGGACCCTGCCATATATCACCTTAAGGACCAGGCCGTTTTATTGGAAATTTGACATGTCACATTATGTGGTAATATCTTTGGAATGCTTTTACTTATCCAAGCCATTCTGAGATTATTTTGTCGTGACACATTGCACTTCATGATAGTGTTAAATTTCAGTCAATATTTTTCATTTTTATTTTGTTTTTTAAATCCCAAATTTACAAAAAAAAAATATATTTCTCTGCTTTAAAAACAGATAGTGATACCTCATATAATAGTTATTACTTTAAATTTCACATATGTCTACTTTATGTTTTGATCATTTTGTGAAAAAACCCACTTTTTTTAAGGATCAGTTCAGTTATGAGGTCACTGTGGAGCTTACATAATAGAAACCACCCATAAATGGCACCATTTTAGAAACTATATCCCTCAATTTATTCAAAACTGATTTTACAAACTTTGTTATCCCTTTAGGTGTTCCACAAGAATTACAGGAAAATGTAGATGAAATTTCATAATTTCAAATTTTTTGCAGATTTTCCATTTTAATCAATTCTTTTCCGTTAACAAAGCAAGGA